>NW_028115537.1:0-33610 GCF_964273445.1 Streptopelia decaocto | reverse complement strand
GGGATTTGAAAAGTTTCAATGGGAATGGGAAGAATTGGGACAAAAATTGGAAAATTTATAAGGGACTTTGAAAAAATTTCAACTGGAATTTAGCCATTTTGTTACGTGAAATTGTAAACATGTGGACATGGATTTTGAAAATTCTAGAGAGAATTTTAAAAGCTTCAACAGAATTTCAACAATTTAGGGATTTGAAAAGTTTCAATGGGAATGGGAAGAATTGGGACAAAAATTGGAAAATTTATAAGGGACTTTGAAAAACTTTCAGCTGGAATTTTAGCCATTTTGTTACGTGAAATTGTAAACATGTGGACATGGATTTTGAAAATTCTAGAGAGAATTTTAAAAGCTTCAACAGAATTTCAACAATTTTGAGAGGGATTTGAAAAGTTTCAATGGGAATGGGAAGAATTGGGACAAAAATTGGAAAATTTTTAAGGGACTTTGAAAAAATTTCAGCTGGAATTTTAGCCATTTTTTGACGTGAAATTGTAAACATGTGGACATGGATTTTGAAAATTCTAGAGAGAATTTTAAAAGCTTCAACAGAATTTCAACAATTTTGAGAGGGATTTGAAAAGTTTCAATGGGAATGGGAAGAATTGGGACAAAAATTGGAAAATTTTTAAGGGACTTTGAAAAAATTTCAGCTGGAATTTTAGCCATTTTGTTAAGTGAAATTGTAAACATGTGGCCACGGATTTTGAAAATTCTAGAGAGAATTTTAAAAGCTTCAACAGAATTTCAACAATTTTGAGAGGGATTTGAAAAGTTTCAATGGGAATGGGAAGAATTGGGACAAAAATTGGAAAATTTTTAAGGGACTTTGAAAAAATTTCAACTGGAATTTTAGCCATTTTGTTACGTGAAATTGTAAACATGTGGCCACGGATTTTGAAAATTCTAGAGAGAATTTTAAAAGCTTCAACAGAATTTCAACAATTTGGAGAGGGATTTGAAAAGTTTCAATGGGAATGGGAAGAATTGGGACAAAAATTGGAAAATTTTTAAGGGACTTTGAAAAAATTTCAACTGGAATTTTAGCAATTTTTTGACGTGAAATTGTAAACATGTGGACATGGATTTTGAAAATTCTAGAGAGAATTTTAAATGCTTTAACAGAATTTCTACAATTTTGAGAGGGATTTGAAAAGTTTCAATGGGAATGGGAAGAACTGGGACAAAAATTGGAAAATTTTTAAGGGACTTTGAAAAAATTTCAACTGGAATTTTAGCAATTTTTTGATGTGAAATTGTAAACATGTGGACGTGGATTTTGAAAATTCTAGAGAGAATTTTAAAAGCTTCAACAGAATTTCAACAATTTTGAGAGGGATTTGAAAAGTTTCAATGGGAATGGGAAGAATTGGGACAGAAATTGGAAAATTTTTAAGGGACTTTGAAAAAATTTCAACTGGAATTTTAGCCATTTTTTGACGTGAAATTGTAAACATGTGGCCATGGATTTTGAAAATTCTAGAGAGAATTTTAAAAGCTTCAAGAGAATTTCAACAATGTTGAGAGGGATTTGAAAAGTTTCAATGGGAATGGGAAGAATTGGGACAAAAATTGGAAAATTTTTAAGGGACTTTGAAAAAATTCCAACTGGAATTTTAGCAATTTTTTGACGTGAAATTGTAAACATGTGGACATGGATTTTGAAAATTCTAGAGAGAATTTTAAAAGCTTCAACAGAATTGCAACAATTTTGAGAGGGATTTGAAAAGTTTCAATGGGAATCGGAAGAATTGGGACAAAAATTGGAAAATTTTTAAGGGACTTTGAAAAAATTTCAACTGGAATTTTAGCCATTTTTTTATGTGAAATAGTAAACATGTGGCCATGGATTTTGAAAATTCTAGAGAGAATTTTAAAAGCTTCAACAGAATTTCAACAATTTTGAGAGGGATTTGAAAAGTTTCAATGGGAATGGGAAGAATTGGGACAAAAATTGGAAAATTTGTAAGGGACTTTGAAAAAATTTCAACTGGAATTTTAGCCATTTTTTGACGTGAAATTGTAAACATGTGGACGTGGATTTTGAAAATTCTAGAGAGAATTTTAAAAGCTTCAACAGAATTTCAACAATTTTGAGAGGGATTTGAAAAGTTTCAATGGGAATGGGAAGAATTGGGACAAAAATTGGAAAATTTTTAAGGGACTTTGAAAAAATTCCAACTGGAATTTTAGAAATTTTTTGACGTGAAATTGTAAACATGTGGACATGGATTTTGAAAATTCTAGAGAGAATTTTAAAAGCTTCAACAGAATTTCAACAATTTTGAGAGGGATTTGAAAAGTTTCAATGGGAATGGGAAGAATTGGGACAAAAATTGGAAAATTTTTAAGGGACTTTGAAAAAATTTCAACTGGAATTTTAGCCATTTTTTTATGTGAAATTGTAAACATGTGGCCATGGATTTTGAAAATTCTAGAGAGAATTTTAAAAGCTTCAACAGAATTTCAACAATTTTGAGAGGGATTTGAAAGGTTTCAATGGGAATGGGAAGAATTGGGACAAAAATTGGAAAATTTTTAAGGGACTTTGAAAAAATTTCAACTGGAATTTTAGCATTTTTTTTACGTGAAATTGTAAACATGTGGACATGGATTTTGAAAATTCCAGAGGGAATTTTAAAAGCTTTAACAGATTTTCTACAATTTTGAGAGGGATTTGAAAAGTTTCAATGGGAATGGGAAGAATTGGGACAAAAATTGGAAAATTTTTAAGGGACTTTGAAAAAATTCCAACTGGAATTTTAGCCATTTTTTGACGTGAAATTGTAAACATGTGGACGTGGATTTTGAAAATTCTAGAGAGAATTTTAAAAGCTTCAAGAGAATTTCAACAATTTTGAGAGGGATTTGAAAAGTTTCAATGGGAATGGGAAGAATTGGGACAAAAATTGGAAAATTTATAAGGGACTTTGAAAAAATTCCAACTGGAATTTTAGCAATTTTTTGACGTGAAATTGTAAACATGTGGACATGGATTTTGAAAATTCTAGAGAGAATTTTAAAAGCTTCAAGAGAATTTCAACAATTTTGAGAGGGATTTGAAAAGTTTCAATGGGAATGGGAAGAATTGGGACAAAAATTGGAAAATTTTTAAGGGACTTTGAAAAAATTTCAACTGGAATTTTAGCCATTTTGTTACGTGAAATTGTAAACATGTGGACATGGATTTTGAAAATTCTAGAGAGAATTTTAAAAGCTTCAACAGAATTTCAACAATTTTGAGAGGGATTTGAAAAGTTTCAATGGGAATGGGAAGAATTGGGACAAAAATTGGAAAATTTTTAAGGGACTTTGAAAAAATTTCAGCTGGAATTTTAGCCATTTTTTGACGTGAAATTGTAAACATGTGGACATGGATTTTGAAAATTCTAGAGAGAATTTTAAAAGCTTCAACAGAATTTCAACAATTTTGAGAGGGATTTGAAAAGTTTCAATGGGAATGGGAAGAATTGGGACAAAAATTGGAAAATTTTAAGGGACTTTGAAAAAATTTCAGCTGGAATTTTAGCCATTTTGTTAAGTGAAATTGTAAACATGTGGCCACGGATTTTGAAAATTCTAGAGAGAATTTTAAAAGCTTCAACAGAATTTCAACAATTTTGAGAGGGATTTGAAAAGTTTCAATGGGAATGGGAAGAATTGGGACAAAAATTGGAAAATTTTTAAGGGACTTTGAAAAAATTTCAACTGGAATTTTAGCAATTTTTTTACGTGAAATTGTAAACATGTGGACATGGATTTTGAAAATTCTAGAGAGAATTTTAAAAGCTTTAACAGAATTTCTACAATTTTGAGAGGGATTTGAAAAGTTTCAATGGGAATGGGAAGAATTGGGACAAAAATTGGAAAATTTTTAAGGGACTTTGAAAAAATTTCAACTGGAATTTTAGCAATTTTTTGACGTGAAATTGTAAACATGTGGACATGGATTTTGAAAATTCTAGAGAGAATTTTAAAAGCTTCAACAGAATTTCAACAATTTTGAGAGGGATTTGAAAAGTTTCAATGGGAATGGGAAGAATTGGGACAAAAATTGGAAAATTTTTAAGGGACTTTGAAAAAATTTCAACTGGAATTTTAGCATTTTTTGACGTGAAATTGTAAACATGTGGACGTGGATTTTGAAAATTCTAGAGAGAATTTTAAAAGCTTTAACAGAATTTCTACAATTTTGAGAGGGATTTGAAAAGTTTCAATGGGAATGGGAAGAATTGGGACAAAAATTGGAAAATTTTTAAGGGACTTTGAAAAAATTTCAACTGGAATTTTAGCCATTTTGTTACATGAAATTGTAAACATGTGGCCACGGATTTTGAAAATTCTAGAGAGAATTTTAAAAGCTTCAACAGAATTTCTACAATTTTGAGAGGGATTTGAAAAGTTTCAATGGGAATGGGAAGAATTGGGACAAAAATTGGAAAATTTTTAAGGGACTTTGAAAAAATTTCAACTGGAATTTTAGCCATTTTTTTACGTGAAATTGTAAACATGTGGCCACGGATTTTGAAAATTCTAGAGAGAATTTTAAAAGCTTCAACAGAATTTCAACGATTTTGAGAGGGATTTGAAAAGTTTCAATGGGAATGGGAAGAATTGGGACAGAAATTGGAAAATTTTTAAGGGACTTTGAAAAAATTTCAACTGGAATTTTAGCAATTTTTTGACGTGAAATTGTAAACATGTGGACATGGATTTTGAAAATTCTAGAGAGAATTTTAAAAGCTTCAAGAGAATTTCAACAATTTTGAGAGGGATTTGAAAAGTTTCAATGGGAATGGGAAGAATTGGGACAAAAATTGGAAAATTTTTCAGGGACTTTGAAAAAATTTCAACTGGAATTTTAGCCATTTTTTGACGTGAAATTGTAAACATGTGGACATGGATTTTGAAAATTCTAGAGAGAATTTTAAAAGCTTCAAGAGAATTTCAACAATTTTGAGAGGGATTTGAAAAGTTTCAATGGAATGGGAAGAATTGGGACAAAAATTGGAAAATTTTTAAGGGACTTTGAAAAAATTTCAACTGGAATTTTAGCCATTTTGTTACGTGAAATTGTAAACATGTGGCCACGGATTTTGAAAATTCTAGAGAGAATTTTAAAAGCTTCAACAGAATTTCAACAATTTTGAGAGGGATTTGAAAAGTTTCAATGGGAATGGGAAGAATTGGGACAAAAATTGGAAAATTTTTAAGGGACTTTGAAAAAATTTCAACTGGAATTTTAGCCATTTTTTGACGTGAAATTGTAAACATGTGGCCATGGATTTTGAAAATTCTAGAGAGAATTTTAAAAGCTTCAAGAGAATTTCAACAATTTTGAGAGGGATTTGAAAAGTTTCAATGGGAATGGGAAGAATTGGGACAAAAATTGGAAAATTTTTAAGGGACTTTGAAAAAATTTCAACTGGAATTTTAGCCATTTTGTTACGTGAAATTGTAAACATGTGGCCACGGATTTTGAAAATTCTAGAGAGAATTTTAAAAGCTTCAACAGAATTTCAACAATTTTGAGAGGGATTTGAAAAGTTTCAATGGGAATGGGAAGAATTGGGACAAAAATTGGAAAATTTTTAAGGGACTTTGAAAAAATTTCAACTGGAATTTTAGCCATTTTTTTATGTGAAATTGTAAACATGTGGCCATGGATTTTGAAAATTCTAGAGAGAATTTTAAAAGCTTCAACAGAATTTCAACAATTTTGAGAGGGATTTGAAAAGTTTCAATGGGAATGGGAAGAATTGGGACAAAAATTGGAAAATTTTTAAGGGACTTTGAAAAAATTTCAACTGGAATTTTAGCCATTTTTTGACGTGAAATTGTAAACATGTGGACATGGATTTTGAAAATTCTAGAGAGAATTTTAAAAGCTTCAACAGAATTTCAACAATTTTGAGAGGGATTTGAAAAGTTTCAATGGGAATGGGAAGAATTGGGACAAAAATTGGAAAATTTTTAAGGGACTTTGAAAAAATTTCAACTGGAATTTTAGCCATTTTTTGACGTGAAATTGTAAACATGTGGACATGGATTTTGAAAATTCTAGAGAGAATTTTAAAAGCTTCAACAGAATTTCAACAATTTTGAGAGGGATTTGAAAAGTTTCAATGGGAATGGGAAGAATTGGGACAAAAATTGGAAAATTTTTAAGGGACTTTGAAAAAATTTCAACTGGAATTTTAGCCATTTTTTGACGTGAAATTGTAAACATGTGGCCATGGATTTTGAAAATTCTAGAGAGAATTTTAAAAGCTTCAACAGAATTTCAACAATTTTGAGAGGGATTTGAAAAGTTTCAATGGGAATGGGAAGAATTGGGACAAAAATTGCAAAATTTTTAAGGGACTTTGAAAAAATTTCAACTGGAATTTTAGCCATTTTTTGACGTGAAATTGTAAACATGTGGCCATGGATTTTGAAAATTCTAGAGAGAATTTTAAAAGCTTCAAGAGAATTTCAACAATTTGGAGAGGGATTTGAAAAGTTTCAATGGGAATGGGAAGAATTGGGACAAAAATGGGAAAATTTTTAAGGGACTTTGAAAAAATTTCAACTGGAATTTTAGCAATTTTTTGACGTGAAATTGTAAACATGTGGCCATGGATTTTGAAAATTCTAGAGAGAATTTTAAAAGCTTCAACAGAATTTCAACAATTTTGAGAGGGATTTGAAAAGTTTCAATGGGAATGGGAAGAATTGGGACAAAAATTGGAAAATTTTTAAGGGACTTTGAAAAAATTTCAACTGGAATTTTAGCCATTTTTTGACGTGAAATTGTAAACATGTGGCCACGGATTTTGAAAATTCTAGAGAGAATTTTAAAAGCTTCAACAGAATTTCTACAATGTTGAGAGGGATTTGAAAAGTTTCAATGGGAATGGGAAGAATTGGGACAAAAATTGGAAAATTTTTAAGGGACTTTGAAAAAATTTCAACTGGAATTTTAGCATTTTTTGACGTGAAATTGTAAACATGTGGACGTGGATTTTGAAAATTCTAGAGAGAATTTTAAAAGCTTTAACAGAATTTCTACAATTTTGAGAGGGATTTGAAAAGTTTCAATGGGAATGGGAAGAATTGGGACAAAAATGGGAAAATTTTTAAGGGACTTTGAAAAAATTTCAACTGGAATTTTAGCCATTTTTTGACGTGAAATTGTAAACATGTGGCCACGGATTTTGAAAATTCTAGAGAGAATTTTAAAAGCTTCAACAGAATTTCTACAATTTTGAGAGGGATTTGAAAAGTTTCAATGGGAATGGGAAGAATTGGGACAAAAATTGGAAAATTTTTAAGGGACTTTGAAAAAATTTCAACTGGAATTTTAGCCATTTTTTGACGTGAAATTGTAAACATGTGGCCACGGATTTTGAAAATTCTAGAGAGAATTTTAAAAGCTTCAACAGAATTTCAACAATTTTGAGAGGGATTTGAAAAGTTTCAATGGGAATGGGAAGAATTGGGACAGAAATTGGAAAATTTTTAAGGGACTTTGAAAAAATTTCAACTGGAATTTTAGCAATTTTTTGACGTGAAATTGTAAACATGTGGACGTGGATTTTGAAAATTCTAGAGAGAATTTTAAAAGCTTCAACAGAATTTCAACAATTTTGAGAGGGATTTGAAAAGTTTCAATGGGAATGGGAAGAATTGGGACAAAAATTGGAAAATTTTTAAGGGACTTTGAAAAAATTTCAACTGGAATTTTAGCATTTTTTTTACGTGAAATTGTAAACATGTGGACATGGATTTTGAAAATTCTAGAGAGAATTTTAAAAGCTTCAAGAGAATTTCAACAATTTTGAGAGGGATTTGAAAAGTTTCAATGGGAATGGGAAGAATTGGGACAAAAATTGGAAAATTTTTAAGGGACTTTGAAAAAATTTCAACTGGAATTTTAGCATTTTTTTTACGTGAAATTGTAAACATGTGGACATGGATTTTGAAAATTCTAGAGAGAATTTTAAAAGCTTTAACAGAATTTCTACAATTTTGAGAGGGATTTGAAAAGTTTCAATGGGAATGGGAAGAATTGGGACAAAAATGGGAAAATTTTTAAGGGACTTTGAAAAAATTTCAACTGGAATTTTAGCCATTTTTTGACGTGAAATTGTAAACATGTGGCCATGGATTTTGAAAATTCTAGAGAGAATTTTAAAAGCTTCAACAGAATTTCAACAATTTTGAGAGGGATTTGAAAAGTTTCAATGGGAATGGGAAGAATTGGGACAAAAATTGGAAAATTTTTAAGGGACTTTGAAAAAATTTCAACTGGAATTTTAGCCATTTTGTTACGTGAAATTGTAAACATGTGGCCACGGATTTTGAAAATTCTAGAGAGAATTTTAAAAGCTTCAACAGAATTTCAACAATTTTGAGAGGGATTTGAAAAGTTTCAATGGGAATGGGAAGAATTGGGACAAAAATTGGAAAATTTTTAAGGGACTTTGAAAAAATTCCAACTGGAATTTTAGCCATTTTTTTATGTGAAATTGTAAACATGTGGACATGGATTTTGAAAATTCTAGAGAGAATTTTAAAAGCTTCAAGAGAATTTCAACAATTTGGAGAGGGATTTGAAAAGTTTCAATGGGAATGGGAAGAATTGGGACAAAAATGGGAAAATTTTTAAGGGACTTTGAAAAAATTTCAACTGGAATTTTAGCAATTTTTTGACGTGAAATTGTAAACATGTGGCCATGGATTTTGAAAATTCTAGAGAGAATTTTAAAAGCTTCAACAGAATTTCAACAATTTGGAGAGGGATTTGAAAAGTTTCAATGGGAATGGGAAGAATTGGGACAAAAATTGGAAAATTTTTAAGGGACTTTGAAAAAATTTCAACTGGAATTTTAGCCATTTTTTGACGTGAAATTGTAAACATGTGGACATGGATTTTGAAAATTCTAGAGAGAATTTTAAAAGCTTCAAGAGAATTTCAACAATTTTGAGAGGGATTTGAAAAGTTTCAATGGGAATGGGAAGAATTGGGACAAAAATTGGAAAATTTTTAAGGGACTTTGAAAAAATTTCAACTGGAATTTTAGCCATTTTTTTATGTGAAATTGTAAACATGTGGCCATGGATTTTGAAAATTCTAGAGAGAATTTTAAAAGCTTCAAGAGAATTTCAACAATTTTGAGAGGGATTTGAAAAGTTTCAATGGGAATGGGAAGAATTGGGACAAAAATTGGAAAATTTTTAAGGGACTTTGAAAAAATTTCAACTGGAATTTTAGCCATTTTTTAATGTGAAATTGTAAACATGTGGCCATGGATTTTGAAAATTCTTGAGAGAATTTTAAAAGCTTCAACAGAATTTCAACAATTTTGAGAGGGATTTGAAAAGTTTCAATGGGAATGGGAAGAATTGGGACAAAAATTGGAAAATTTTTAAGGGACTTTGAAAAAATTTCAACTGGAATTTTAGCCATTTTTTGACGTGAAATTGTAAACATGTGGCCATGGATTTTGAAAATTCTAGAGAGAATTTTAAAAGCTTCAACAGAATTTCAACAATTTTGAGAGGGATTTGAAAAGTTTCAATGGGAATGGGAAGAATTGGGACAAAATTGGAAAATTTTTAAGGGACTTTGAAAAAATTTCAACTGGAATTTTAGCCATTTTGTTACGTGAAATTGTAAACATGTGGACATGGATTTTGAAAATTCTAGAGAGAATTTTAAAAGCTTCAAGAGAATTTCAACAATTTGGAGAGGGATTTGAAAAGTTTCAATGGGAATGGGAAGAATTGGGACAAAAATGGGAAAATTTTTAAGGGACTTTGAAAAAATTTCAACTGGAATTTTAGCAATTTTTTGACGTGAAATTGTAAACATGTGGCCATGGATTTTGAAAATTCTAGAGAGAATTTTAAAAGCTTCAACAGAATTTCAACAATTTGGAGAGGGATTTGAAAAGTTTCAATGGGAATGGAAGAATTGGGACAAAAATTGGAAAATTTTTAAGGGACTTTGAAAAAATTTCAACTGGAATTTTAGCCATTTTTTGACGTGAAATTGTAAACATGTGGCCATGGATTTTGAAAATTCTAGAGAGAATTTTAAAAGCTTCAAGAGAATTTCAACAATTTTGAGAGGGATTTGAAAAGTTTCAATGGGAATGGGAAGAATTGGGACAAAAATGGGAAAATTTTTAAGGGACTTTGAAAAAATTTCAACTGGAATTTTAGCAATTTTTTGACGTGAAATTGTAAACATGTGGCCATGGATTTTGAAAATTCTAGAGAGAATTTTAAAAGCTTCAACAGAATTTCAACAATTTTGAGAGGGATTTGAAAAGTTTCAATGGGAATGGGAAGAATTGGGACAAAAATTGGAAAATTTTTAAGGGACTTTGAAAAAATTTCAACTGGAATTTTAGCCATTTTTTGACGTGAAATTGTAAACATGTGGCCATGGATTTTGAAAATTCTAGAGAGAATTTTAAAAGCTTCAAGAGAATTTCAACAATTTGGAGAGGGATTTGAAAAGTTTCAATGGGAATGGGAAGAATTGGGACAAAAATGGGAAAATTTTTAAGGGACTTTGAAAAAATTTCAACTGGAATTTTAGCAATTTTTTGACGTGAAATTGTAAACATGTGGCCATGGATTTTGAAAATTCTAGAGAGAATTTTAAAAGCTTCAACAGAATTTCAACAATTTTGAGAGGGATTTGAAAAGTTTCAATGGGAATGGGAAGAATTGGGACAAAAATTGGAAAATTTTTAAGGGACTTTGAAAAAATTTCAACTGGAATTTTAGCCATTTTTTGACGTGAAATTGTAAACATGTGGACATGGATTTTGAAAATTCTAGAGAGAATTTTAAAAGCTTCAACAGAATTTCAACAATTTTGAGAGGGATTTGAAAAGTTTCAATGGGAATGGGAAGAATTGGGACAAAAATTGAAAATTTTTAAGGGACTTTGGAAAAATTTCAACTGGAATTTTAGCCATTTTTTTATGTGAAATTGTAAACATGTGGCCATGGATTTTGAAAATTCTAGAGAGAATTTTAAAAGCTTCAACAGAATTTCAACAATTTTGAGAGGGATTTGAAAAGTTTCAATGGGAATGGGAAGAATTGGGACAAAAATTGGAAAATTTTTAAGGGACTTTGAAAAAATTTCAACTGGAATTTTAGCCATTTTTTGATGTGAAATTGTAAACATGTGGCCATGGATTTTGAAAATTCTAGAGAGAATTTTAAAAGCTTCAACAGAATTTCAACAATTTTGAGAGGGATTTGAAAAGTTTCAATGGGAATGGGAAGAATTGGGACAAAAATTGGAAAATTTTTAAGGGACTTTGAAAAAATTTCAACTGGAATTTTAGCCATTTTTTGACGTGAAATTGTAAACATGTGGACATGGATTTTGAAAATTCTAGAGAGAATTTTAAAAGCTTCAACAGAATTTCAACAATCTTGAGAGGGATTTGAAAAGTTTCAATGGGAATGGGAAGAATTGGGACAAAAATTGGAAAATTTTTAAGGGACTTTGAAAAAATTTCAACTGGAATTTTAGCAATTTTTTGACGTGAAATTGTAAACATGTGGCCATGGATTTTGAAAATTCTAGAGAGAATTTTAAAAGCTTAAAGAGAATTTCAACAATTTTGAGAGGGATTTGAAAAGTTTCAATGGGAATGGGAAGAATTGGGACAAAAATGGGAAAATTTTTAAGGGACTTTGAAAAAATTTCAACTGGAATTTTAGCCATTTTTTGACGTGAAATTGTAAACATGTGGCCATGGATTTTGAAAATTCTAGAGAGAATTTTAAAAGCTTCAACAGAATTTCTACAATTTTGAGAGGGATTTGAAAAGTTTCAATGGGAATGGGAAGAATTGGGACAAAAATTGGAAAATTTTTAAGGGACTTTGAAAAAATTTCAACTGGAATTTTATCCATTTTGTTACGTGAAATTGTAAACATTTGGCCACGGATTTTGAAAATTCTAGAGAGAATTTTAAAAGCTTCAACAGAATTTCAACAATTTTGAGAGGGATTTGAAAAGTTTCAATGGGAATGGGAAGAATTGGGACAAAAATTGGAAAATTTTTAAGGGACTTTGAAAAAATTTCAACTGGAATTTTAGCCATTTTTTGACGTGAAATTGTAAACATGTTGAAGTGGATTTTGAAAATTCTAGAGAGAATTTTAAAAGCTTCAACAGAATTTCAACAATTTTGAGAGGGATTTGAAAAGTTTCAATGGGAATGGGAAGAATTGGGACAAAAATTGGAAAATTTTTAAGGGACTTTGAAAAAATTTCAACTGGAATTTTAGCCATTTTTTGATGTGAAATTGTAAACATGTGGCCATGGATTTTGAAAATTCTAGAGAGAATTTTAAAAGATTCAACAGAATTTCAACAATTTTGAGAGGGATTTGAAAAGTTTCAATGGGAATGGGAAGAATTGGGACAAAAATTGGAAAATTTTTAAGGGACTTTGAAAAAATTTCAACTGGAATTTTAGCCATTTTTTGATGTGAAATTGTAAACATGTGGCCATGGATTTTGAAAATTCTAGAGAGAATTTTAAAAGATTCAACAGAATTTCAACAATTTTGAGAGGGATTTGAAAAGTTTCAATGGGAATGGGAAGAATTGGGACAAAAATTGGAAAATTTTTAAGGGACTTTGAAAAAATTTCAACTGGAATTTTAGCCATTTTTTGACGTGAAATTGTAAACATGTGGACATGGATTTTGAAAATTCTAGAGAGAATTTTAAAAGCTTCAAGAGAATTTCAACAATTTTGAGAGGGATTTGAAAAGTTTCAATGGGAATGGGAAGAATTGGGACAGAAATTGGAAAATTTTTAAGGGACTTTGAAAAAATTTCAACTGGAATTTTAGCCATTTTTTGACGTGAAATTGTTAACATGTGGCCATGGATTTTGAAAATTCTAGAGAGAATTTTAAAAGCTTCAAGAGAATTTACAATTTTGAGAGGGATTTGAAAAGTTTCAATGGGAATGGGAAGAATTGGGACAAAAATTGGAAAATTTTTAAGGGACTTTGAAAAAATTTCAACTGGAATTTTAGCCATTTTTTGACGTGAAATTGTAAACATGTGGACATGGATTTTGAAAATTCTAGAGAGAATTTTAAAAGCTTCAAGAGAATTTCAACAATTTTGAGAGGGATTTGAAAAGTTTCAATGGGAATGGGAAGAATTGGGACAAAAATTGGAAAATTTTTAAGGGACTTTGAAAAAATTTCAACTGGAATTTTAGCCATTTTTTGACGTGAAATTGTAAACATGTGGACATGGATTTTGAAAATTCTAGAGAGAATTTTAAAAGCTTCAACAGAATTTCAACAATTTGGAGAGGGATTTGAAAAGTTTCAATGGGAATGGGAAGAATTGGGACAAAAACTGGAAAATTTTTAAGGGACTTTGAAAAAATTTCAACTGGAATTTTAGCCATTTTGTTACGTGAAATTGTAAACATGTGGACATGGATTTTGAAAATTCTAGAGAGAATTTTAAAAGCTTCAAGAGAATTTCAACAATTTTGAGAGGGATTTGAAAAGTTTCAATGGGAATGGGAAGAATTGGGACAAAAATTGGAAAATTTTTAAGGGACTTTGAAAAAATTTCAACTGGAATTTTAGCCATTTTTTTATGTGAAATTGTAAACATGTGGCCATGGATTTTGAAAATTCTAGAGAGAATTTTAAAAGCTTCAACAGAATTTCAACAATTTTGAGAGGGATTTGAAAAGTTTCAATGGGAATGGGAAGAATTGGGACAAAAATTGGAAAATTTTTAAGGGACTTTGAAAAAATTTCAACTGGAATTTTAGCCATTTTTTGACGTGAAATTGTAAACATGTGGACATGGATTTTGAAAATTCTAGAGAGAATTTTAAAAGCTTCAAGAGAATTTCAACAATCTTGAGAGGGATTTGAAAAGTTTCAATGGGAATGGGAAGAATTGGGACAAAAATTGGTAAATTTTTAAGGGACTTTGAAAAAATTTCAACTGGAATTTTAGCCATTTTTTTATGTGAAATTGTAAACATGTGGCCATGGATTTTGAAAATTCTAGAGAGAATTTTAAAAGCTTCAAGAGAATTTCAACAATTTTGAGAGGGATTTGAAAAGTTTCAATGGGAATGGGAAGAATTGGGACAAAAATGGGAAAATTTTTAAGGGACTTTGAAAAAATTTCAACTGGAATTTTAGCCATTTTGTTACGTGAAATTGTAAACATGTGGCCATGGATTTTGAAAATTCTAGAGAGAATTTTAAAAGCTTCAACAGAATTTCAACAATTTTGAGAGGGATTTGAAAAGTTTCAATGGGAATGGGAAGAATTGGGACAAAAATTGGAAAATTTTTAAGGGACTTTGAAAAAATTTCAACTGGAATTTTAGCCATTTTTTTATGTGAAATTGTAAACATGTGGCCATGGATTTTGAAAATTCTAGAGAGAATTTTTAAAGCTTCAACAGAATTTCAACAATTTTGAGAGGGATTTGAAAAGTTTCAATGGGAATGGGAAGAATTGGGACAGAAATTGGAAAATTTTTAAGGGACTTTGAAAAAATTTCAACTGGAATTTTAGCAATTTTTTGACGTGAAATGGTAAACATGTGGATGTGGATTTTGAAAATTCTAGAGAGAATTTTAAAAGCTTCAACAGAATTTCAACAATTTTGAGAGGGATTTGAAAAGTTTCAATGGGAATGGGAAGAATTGGGACAAAAACTGGAAAATTTTTAAGGGACTTTGAAAAAATTTCAACTGGAATTTTAGCCATTTTTTTATCTGAAATTGTAAACATGTGGCCATGGATTTTGAAAATTCTAGAGAGAATTTTAAAAGCTTCAACAGAATTTCAACAATTTTGAGAGGGATTTGAAAAGTTTCAATGGGAATGGGAAGAATTGGGACAAAAATTGGAAAATTTTTAAGGGACTTTGAAAAAATTTCAACTGGAATTTTAGCCATTTTTTTACGTGAAATTGTAAACATGTGGCCACGGATTTTGAAAATTCTAGAGAGAATTTTAAAAGCTTCAACAGAATTTCAACAATTTTGAGAGGGATTTGAAAAGTTTCAATGGGAATGGGAAGAATTGGGACAAAAATTGGAAAATTTTTAAGGGACTTTGAAAAAATTTCAACTGGAAATTTTAGCCATTTTTTGACGTGAAATTGTAAACATGTGGCCATGGATTTTGAAAATTCTAGAGAGAATTTTAAAAGCTTCAAGAGAATTTCAACAATTTGGAGAGGGATTTGAAAAGTTTCAATGGGAATGGGAAGAATTGGGACAAAAATGGGAAAATTTTTAAGGGACTTTGAAAAAATTTCAACTGGAATTTTAGCAATTTTTTGACGTGAAATTGTAAACATGTGGCCATGGATTTTGAAAATTCTAGAGAGAATTTTAAAAGCTTCAACAGAATTTCAACAATTTTGAGAGGGATTTGAAAAGTTTCAATGGGAATGGGAAGAATTGGGACAAAAATTGGAAAATTTTTCAGGGACTTTGAAAAAATTTCAACTGGAATTTTAGCCATTTTTTGACGTGAAATTGTAAACATGTGGCCATGGATTTTGAAAATTCTAGAGAGAATTTTAAAAGCTTCAACAGAATTTCAACAATTTTGAGAGGGATTTGAAAAGTTTCAATGGGAATGGGAAGAATTGGGACAAAAATTGGAAAATTTTTAAGGGACTTTGAAAAAATTTCAACTGGAATTTTAGCCATTTTTTTATGTGAAATTGTAAACATGTGGCCATGGATTTTGAAAATTCTAGAGAGAATTTTAAAAGCTTCAACAGAATTTCAACAATTTTGAGAGGGATTTGAAAAGTTTCAATGGGAATGGGAAGAATTGGGACAAAAATTGGAAAATTTTTAAGGGACTTTGAAAAAATTTCAACTGGAATTTTAGCAATTTTTTGACGTGAAATTGTAAACATGTGAACGTGGATTTTGAAAATTCTAGAGAGAATTTTAAAAGCTTCAACAGAATTTCAACAATTTTGAGAGGGATTTGAAAAGTTTCAATGGGAATGGGAAGAATTGGGACAAAAATTGGAAAATTTTTAAGGGACTTTGAAAAAATTTCAACTGGAATTTTAGCATTTTTTTTACGTGAAATTGTAAACATGTGGACATGGATTTTGAAAATTCTAGAGAGAATTTTAAAAGCTTTAACAGAATTTCTACAATTTTGAGAGGGATTTGAAAAGTTTCAATGGGAATGGGAAGAATTGGGACAAAAATTGGAAAATTTTTAAGGGACTTTGAAAAAATTTCAACTGGAATTTTAGCAATTTTTTTATGTGAAATTGTAAACATGTGGACATGGATTTTGAAAATTCTAGAGAGAATTTTAAAAGCTTCAAGAGAATTTCAACAATTTTGAGAGGGATTTGAAAAGTTTCAATGGGAATGGGAAGAATTGGGACAAAAATTGGAAAATTTTTAAGGGACTTTGTAAAAATTTCAACTGGAATTTTAGCAATTTTTTTACGTGAAATTGTAAACATGTGGCCATGGATTTTGAAAATTCTAGAGAGAATTTTAAAAGCTTCAAGAGAATTTCAACAATTTTGAGAGGGATTTGAAAAGTTTCAATGGGAATGGGAAGAATTGGGACAAAAATTGGAAAATTTTTAAGGGACTTTGAAAAAATTCCAACTGGAATTTTAGCCATTTTTTGACGTGAAATTGTAAACATGTGGACGTGGATTTTGAAAATTCTAGAGAGAATTTTAAAAGCTTCAACAGAATTTCAACAATTTTGAGAGGGATTTGAAAAGTTTCAATGGGAATGGGAAGAATTGGGACAAAAATTGGAAAATTTTTAAGGGACTTTGAAAAAATTTCAACTGGAATTTTAGCATTTTTTTTACGTGAAATTGTAAACATGTGGACATGGATTTTGAAAATTCTAGAGAGAATTTTAAAAGTTTTAACAGAATTTCTACAATTTTGAGAGGGATTTGAAAAGTTTCAATGGGAATGGGAAGAATTGGGACAAAAATTGGAAAATTTTTAAGGGACTTTGAAAAAATTTCAACTGGAATTTTAGCAATTTTTTGACGTGAAATTGTAAATATGTTGAAGTGGATTTTGAAAATTCTAGAGAGAATTTTAAAAGCTTCAACAGAATTTCTACAATTTTGAGAGGGATTTGAAAAGTTTCAATGGGAATGGGAAGAATTGGGACAAAAATTGGAAAATTTTTAAGGGACTTTGAAAAAATTTCAACTGGAATTTTAGCCATTTTGTTACATGAAATTGTAAACATGTGGCCATAGATTTTGAAAATTCTAGAGAGAATTTTAAAAGCTTCAACAGAATTTCAACAATTTGGAGAGGGATTTGAAAAGTTTCAATGGGAATGGGAAGAATTGGGACAGAAATTGGAAAATTTTTAAGGGACTTTGAAAAAATTTCAACTGGAATTTTAGCCATTTTTTGACGTGAAATTGTAAACATGTGGCCATGGATTTTGAAAATTCTAGAGAGAATTTTAAAAGCTTCAACAGAATTTCAACAATTTTGAGAGGGATTTGAAAAGTTTCAATGGGAATGGGAAGAATTGGGACAAAAATTGGAAAATTTTTAAGGGACTTTGAAAAAATTTCAACTGGAATTTTAGCCATTCTTTACGTGAAATTGTAAACATGTTGAAGTGGATTTTGAAAATTCTAGAGAGAATTTTAAAAGCTTCAACAGAATTTCAACAATTTTGAGAGGGATTTGAAAAGTTTCAATGGGAATGGGAAGAATTGGGACAAAAATTGGAAAATTTTTAAGGGACTTTGAAAAAATTTCAACTGGAATTTTAGCCATTTTTTTATGTGAAATTGTAAACATGTGGACATGGATTTTGAAAATTCTAGAGAGAATTTTAAAAGCTTCAACAGAATTTCAACAATTTTGAGAGGGATTTGAAAAGTTTCAATGGGAATGGGAAGAATTGGGACAGAAATTGGAAAATTTTTAAGGGACTTCAAAAAAATTCCAACTGGAATTTTAGCAATTTTTTGACGTGAAATTGTAAACATGTTGAAGTGGATTTTGAAAATTCTAGAGAGAATTTTAAAAGTTTCAAGAGAATTTCAACAATTTTGAGAGGGATTTGAAATGTTTCAATGGGAATGGGAAGAATTGGGACAAAAATTGGAAAATTTTTAAGGGACTTTGAAAAAATTTCAACTGGAATTTTAGCCATTTTTTTACTTGAAATTGTAAACATGTGGACATGGATTTTGAAAATTCTAGAGAGAATTTTAAAAGCTTTAACAGAATTTCTACAATTTTGAGAGGGATTTGAAAAGTTTCAATGGGAATGGGAAGAATTGGGACAAAAATTGGAAAATTTTTAAGGGACTTTGAAAAAATTTCAACTGGAATTTTAGCCATTTTTTGACGTGAAATTGTAAACATGTGGACATGGATTTTGAAAATTCTAGAGAGAATTTTAAAAGCTTCAAGAGAATTTCAACAATTTTGAGAGGGATTTGAAAAGTTTCAATGGGAATGGGAAGAATTGGGACAAAAATTGGAAAATATTAAGGGACTTTGTATAAATTTCAACTGGAATTTTAGCAATTTTTTTACGTGAAATTGTAAACATGTGGCCATGGATTTTGAAAATTCTAGAGAGAATTTTAAAAGCTTCAAGAGAATTTCAACAATTTTGAGAGGGATTTGAAAAGTTTCAATGGGAATGGGAAGAATTGGGACAAAAATTGGAAAATTTTTAAGGGACTTTGAAAAAATTTCAACTGGAATTTTAGCCATTTTGTTACGTGAAATTGTAAACATGTGGCCATGGATTTTGAAAGTTCTAGAGAGAATTTTAAAAGCTTCAAGAGAATTTCAACAATTTTGAGAGGGATTTGAAAAGTTTCAATGGGAATGGGAAGAATTGGGACAAAAATTGGAAAAATTTTAAGGGACTTTGAAAAAATTTCAACTGGAATTTTAGCCATTTTGTTACGTGAAATTGTAAACATGTGGCCACGGATTTTGAAAATTCTAGAGAGAATTTTAAAAGCTTCTACAGAATTTCAACAATTTTGAGAGGGATTTGAAAAGTTTCAATGGGAATGGGAAGAATTGGGACAAAAATTGGAAAATTTTTAAGGGACTTTGAAAAAATTTCAACTGGAATTTTAGCCATTTTTTTATGTGAAATTGTAAACATGTGGACATGGATTTTAAAAATTCTAGAGAGAATTTTAAAAGCTTCAACAGAATTTCAACAATTTTGAGAGGGATTTGAAAAGTTTCAATGGGAATGGGAAGAATTGGGACAAAAATTGGAAAATTTTTAAGGGACTTTGAAAAAATTTCAACTGGAATTTTAGCCATTTTTTGACGTGAAATTGTAAACATGTGGACATGGATTTTGAAAGTTCTAGAGAGAATTTTAAAAGCTTCAAGAGAATTTCAACAATTTTGAGAGGGATTTGAAAAGTTTCAATGGGAATGGGAAGAATTGGGACAAAAATTGGAAAATTTTTAAGGTACTTTGAAAACATTTCAACTGGAATTTTAGCCATTTTGTTACATGAAATTGTAAACATGTGGCCATGGATTTTGAAAATTCTAGAGAGAATTTTAAAAGCTTCAACAGAATTTCAACAATTTTGAGAGGGATTTGAAAAGTTTCAATGGGAATGGGAAGAATTGGGACAAAAATTGGAAAATTTTTAAGGGACTTTGAAAAAATTTCAACTGGAATTTTAGCCATTTTGTTACATGAAATTGTAAACATGTGGCCATAGATTTTGAAAATTCTAGAGAGAATTTTAAAAGCTTCAAGAGAATTTCAACAATTTTGAGAGGGATTTGAAAAGTTTCAATGGGAATGGGAAGAATTGGGACAAAAATTGGAAAATTTTTAAGGGACTTTGAAAAAATTTCAACTGGAATTTTAGCCATTTTTTGACGTGAAATTGTAAACATGTTGAAGTGGATTTTGAAAATTCTAGAGAGAATTTTAAAAGCTTCAACAGAATTTCAACAATTTTGAGAGGGATTTGAAAAGTTTCAATGGGAATGGGAAGAATTGGGACAAAAATTGGAAAATTTTTAAGGGACTTTGAAAAAATTTCAACTGGAATTTTAGCAATTTTTTTATGTGAAATTGTAAACATGTGGACATGGATTTTGAAAATTCTAGAGAGAATTTTAAAAGCTTCAACAGAATTTCTACAATGTTGAGAGGGATTTGAAAAGTTTCAATGGGAATGGGAAGAATTGGGACAGAAATTGGAAAATTTTTAAGGGACTTTGAAAAAATTTCAATTGGAATTTTAGCCATTTTTTGACGTGAAATCGTAAACATGTGGCCATGGATTTTGAAAATTCTAGAGAGAATTTTAAAAGCTTCAACAGAATTTCAACAATTTTGAGAGGGATTTGAAAAGTTTCAATGGGAATGGGAAGAATTGGGACAAAAATTGGAAAATTTTTAAGGGACTTTGAAAAAATTCCAACTGGAATTTTAGCAATTTTTTGACGTGAAATTGTAAACATGTGGACATGGATTTTGAAAATTCTAGAGAGAATTTTAAAAGCTTCAACAGAATTTCAACAATTTTGAGAGGGATTTGAAAAGTTTCAATGGGAATGGGAAGAATTGGGACAAAAATTGGAAAATTTTTAAGGGACTTTGAAAAAATTTCAACTGGAATTTTAGCAATTTTTTTATGTGAAATTGTAAACATGTGGACATGGATTTTGAAAATTCTAGAGAGAATTTTAAAAGCTTCAACAGAATTTCAACAATTTTGAGAGGGATTTGAAAAGTTTCAATGGGAATGGGAAGAATTGGGACAAAAATTGGAAAATTTTTAAGGGACTTTGAAAAAATTTCAACTGGAATTTTAGCCATTTTTTTATGTGAAATTGTAAACATGTGGACATGGATTTTGAAAATTCTAGAGAGAATTTTAAAAGCTTCAACAGAATTTCAACAATTTTGAGAGGGATTTGAAAAGTTTCAATGGGAATGGGAAGAATTGGGACAGAAATTGGAAAATTTTTAAGGGACTTCGAAAAAATTCCAACTGGAATTTTAGCAATTTTTTGACGTGAAATTGTAAACATGTGGACATGGATTTTGAAAATTCTAGAGAGAATTTTAAAAGTTTCAAGAGAATTTCAACAATTTTGAGAGGGATTTGAAAAGTTTCAATGGGAATGGGAAGAATTGGGACAAAAATTGGAAAATTTTTAAGGGACTTTGAAAAAATTTCAACTGGAATTTTAGCCATTTTTTTATCTGAAATTGTAAACATGTGGACATGGATTTTGAAAATTCTAGAGAGAATTTTAAAAGCTTTAACAGAATTTCAACAATTTTGAGAGGGATTTGAAAAGTTTCAATGGGAATGGGAAGAATTGGGACAAAAATTGGAAAATTTTTAAGGGACTTTGAAAAAATTTCAACTGGAATTTTAGCCATTTTTTGACATGAAATTGTAAACATGTGGACGTGGATTTTGAAAATTGTAGAGAGAATTTTAAAAGCTTCAACAGAATTTCAACAATTTTGAGAGGGATTTGAAAAGTTTCAATGGGAATGGGAAGAATTGGGACAAAAATTGGAAAATTTTTAAGGGACTTTGAAAAAATTTCAACTGGAATTTTAGCCATTTTTTTATGTGAAATTGTAAACATGTGGCCATGGATTTTGAAAATTCTAGAGAGAATTTTAAAAGCTTCAACAGAATTTCAACAATTTTGAGAGGGATTTGAAAAGTTTCAATGGGAATGGGAAGAATTGGGACAAAAATTGGAAAATTTTTAAGGGACTTTGAAAAAATTTCAACTGGAATTTTAGCCATTTTTTTACGTGAAATTGTAAACATGTTGAAGTGGATTTTGAAAATTCTAGAGAGAATTTTAAAAGCTTCAAGAGTATTTCAACAATTTTGAGAGGGATTTGAAAAGTTTCAATGGGAATGGGAAGAATTGGGACAAAAATTGGAAAATTTTTAAGGGACTTTGAAAAAATTTCAACTGGAATTTTAGCAATTTTTTTATGTGAAATTGTAAACATGTGGACATGGATTTTGAAAATTCTAGAGAGAATTTTAAAAGCTTCAAGAGAATTTCAACAATTTTGAGAGGGATTTGAAAAGTTTCAATGGGAATGGGAAGAATTGGGACAAAAATTGGAAAATTTTTAAGGGACTTTGAAAAAATTCCAACTGGAATTTCAGCAATTTTTTGACGTGAAATTGTAAACATGTGGACATGGATTTTGAAAATTCTAGAGAGAATTTTAAAAGCTTCAACAGAATTTCTACAATGTTGAGAGGGATTTGAAAAGTTTCAATGGGAATGGGAAGAATTGGGACAGAAATTGGAAAATTTTTAAGGGACTTTGAAAAAATTTCAATTGGAATTTTAGCCATTTTTTGACGTGAAATCTTAAACATGTGGCCATGGATTTTGAAAATTCTAGAGAGAATTTTAAAAGCTTCAACAGAATTTCAACAATTTTGAGAGGGATTTGAAAAGTTTCAATGGGAATGGGAAGAATTGGGACAAAAATTGGAAAATTTTTAAGGGACTTTGAAAAAATTCCAACTGGAATTTTAGCAATTTTTTGACGTGAAATTGTAAACATGTGGACATGGATTTTGAAAATTCTAGAGAGAATTTTAAAAGCTTCAACAGAATTTCAACAATTTTGAGAGGGATTTGAAAAGTTTCAATGGGAATGGGAAGAATTGGGACAAAAATTGGAAAATTTTTAAGGGACTTTGAAAAAATTTCAACTGGAATTTTAGCCATTTTGTTACGTGAAATTGTAAACATGTGGCCATGGATTTTGAAAATTCTAGAGAGAATTTTAAAAGCTTCAAGAGAATTTCAACAATTTTGAGAGGGATTTGAAAAGTTTCAATGGGAATGGGAAGAATTGGGACAAAAATTGGAAAATTTTTAAGGGACTTTGAAAAAATTTCAACTGGAATTTTAGCCATTTTGTTACGTGAAATTGTAAACATGTGGCCACGGATTTTGAAAATTCTAGAGAGAATTTTAAAAGCTTCTACAGAATTTCAACAATTTTGAGAGGGATTTGAAAAGTTTCAATGGGAATGGGAAGAATTGGGACAAAAATTGGAAAATTTTTAAGGGACTTTGAAAAAATTTCAACTGGAATTTTAGCCATTTTTTTATGTGAAATTGTAAACATGTGGACATGGATTTTAAAAATTCTAGAGAGAATTTTAAAAGCTTCAAGAGAATTTCAACAATTTGGAGAGGGATTTGAAAAGTTTCAATGGGAATGGGAAGAATTGGGACAAAAATTGGAAAATTTTTAAGGGACTTTGAAAAAATTTCAACTGGAATTTTAGCCATTTTTTGACGTGAAATTGTAAACATGTGGACATGGATTTTGAAAGTTCTAGAGAGAATTTTAAAAGCTTCAAGAGAATTTAAACAATTTTGAGAGGGATTTGAAAAGTTTCAATGGGAATGGGAAGAATTGGGACAAAAATTGGAAAATTTTTAAGGTACTTTGAAAACATTTCAACTGGAATTTTAGCCATTTTGTTACATGAAATTGTAAACATGTGGCCATGGATTTTGAAAATTCTAGAGAGAATTTTAAAAGCTTCAACAGAATTTCAACAATTTTGAGAGGGATTTGAAAAGTTTCAATGGGAATGGGAAGAATTGGGACAAAAATTGGAAAATTTTTAAGGGACTTTGAAAAAATTTCAACTGGAATTTTAGCCATTTTGTTACATGAAATTGTAAACATGTGGCCATAGATTTTGAAAATTCTAGAGAGAATTTTAAAAGCTTCAACAGAATTTCAACAATTTTGAGAGGGATTTGAAAAGTTTCAATGGGAATGGGAAGAATTGGGACAGAAATTGGAAAATTTTTAAGGGACTTTGAAAAAATTTCAACTGGAATTTTAGCCATTTTTTGACGTGAAATTGTAAACATGTGGCCATGGATTTTGAAAATTCTAGAGAGAATTTTAAAAGCTTCAACAGAATTTCAACAATTTTGAGAGGGATTTGAAAAGTTTCAATGGGAATGGGAAGAATTGGGACAAAAATTGGAAAATTTTTAAGGGACTTTGAAAAAATTTCAACTGGAATTTTAGCCATTTTTTTACGTGAAATTGTAAACATGTTGAAGTGGATTTTGAAAATTCTAGAGAGAATTTTAAAAGCTTCAACAGAATTTCAACAATTTTGAGAGGGATTTGAAAAGTTTCAATGGGAATGGGAAGAATTGGGACAAAAATTGGAAAATTTTTAAGGGACTTTGAAAAAATTTCAACTGGAATTTTAGCCATTTTTTGACGTGAAATTGTAAACATGTTGAAGTGGATTTTGAAAATTCTAGAGAGAATTTTAAAAGCTTCAACAGAATTTCAACAATTTTGAGAGGGATTTGAAAAGTTTCAATGGGAATGGGAAGAATTGGGACAAAAATTGGAAAATTTTTAAGGGACTTTGAAAAAATTCCAACTGGAATTTTAGCAATTTTTTGACGTGAAATTGTAAACATGTGGACATGGATTTTGAAAATTCTAGAGAGAATTTTAAAAGCTTCAACAGAATTTCAACAATTTTGAGAGGGATTTGAAAAGTTTCAATGGGAATGGGAAGAATTGGGACAAAAATTGGAAAATTTTTAAGGGACTTTGAAAAAATTTCAACTGGAATTTTGGCATTTTGTTACGTGAAATTGTAAACATGTTGAAGTGGATTTTGAAAATTCTAGAGAGAATTTTAAAAGCTTCAAGAGAATTTCAACAATTTTGAGAGGGATTTGAAAAGTTTCAATGGGAATGGGAAGAATTGGGACAAAAATTGGAAAATTTTTAAGGGACTTTGAAAAAATTTCAACTGGAATTTTAGCCATTTTGTTACGTGAAATTGTAAACATGTGGCCACGGATTTTGAAAATTCTAGAGAGAATTTTAAAAGCTTCTACAGAATTTCAACAATTTTGAGAGGGATTTGAAAAGTTTCAATGGGAATGGGAAGAATTGGGACAAAAATTGGAAAATTTTTAAGGGACTTTGAAAAAATTTCAACTGGAATTTTAGCCATTTTTTTATGTGAAATTGTAAACATGTGGACATGGATTTTAAAAATTCTAGAGAGAATTTTAAAAGCTTCAACAGAATTTCAACAATTTTGAGAGGGATTTGAAAAGTTTCAATGGGAATGGGAAGAATTGGGACAAAAATTGGAAAATTTTTAAGGGACTTTGAAAAAATTTCAACTGGAATTTTAGCCATTTTTTGACGTGAAATTGTAAACATGTGGACATGGATTTTGAAAGTTCTAGAGAGAATTTTAAAAGCTTCAAGAGAATTTCAACAATTTTGAGAGGGATTTGAAAAGTTTCAATGGGAATGGGAAGAATTGGGACAAAAATTGGAAAATTTTTAAGGTACTTTGAAAACATTTCAACTGGAATTTTAGCCATTTTGTTACATGAAATTGTAAACATGTGGCCATGGATTTTGAAAATTCTAGAGAGAATTTTAAAAGCTTCAACAGAATTTCAACAATTTTGAGAGGGATTTGAAAAGTTTCAATGGGAATGGGAAGAATTGGGACAAAAATTGGAAAATTTTTAAGGGACTTTGAAAAAATTTCAACTGGAATTTTAGCCATTTTGTTACATGAAATTGTAAACATGTGGCCATAGATTTTGAAAATTCTAGAGAGAATTTTAAAAGCTTCAACAGAATTTCAACAATTTTGAGAGGGATTTGAAAAGTTTCAATGGGAATGGGAAGAATTGGGACAGAAATTGGAAAATTTTTAAGGGACTTTGAAAAAATTTCAACTGGAATTTTAGCCATTTTTTGACGTGAAATTGTAAACATGTGGCCATGGATTTTGAAAATTCTAGAGAGAATTTTAAAAGCTTCAACAGAATTTCAACAATTTTGAGAGGGATTTGAAAAGTTTCAATGGGAATGGGAAGAATTGGGACAAAAATTGGAAAATTTTTAAGGGACTTTGAAAAAATTTCAACTGGAATTTTAGCCATTTTTTTACGTGAAATTGTAAACATGTTGAAGTGGATTTTGAAAATTCTAGAGAGAATTTTAAAAGCTTCAACAGAATTTCAACAATTTTGAGAGGGATTTGAAAAGTTTCAATGGGAATGGGAAGAATTGGGACAAAAATTGGAAAATTTTTAAGGGACTTTGAAAAAATTTCAACTGGAATTTTAGCAATTTTTTTATGTGAAATTGTAAACATGTGGACATGGATTTTGAAAATTCTAGAGAGAATTTTAAAAGCTTCAAGAGAATTTCAACAATTTTGAGAGGGATTTGAAAAGTTTCAATGGGAATGGGAAGAATTGGGACAAAAATTGGAAAATTTTTAAGGGACTTTGAAAAAATTCCAACTGGAATTTTAGCAATTTTTTGACGTGAAATTGTAAATATGTTGAAGTGGATTTTGAAAATTCTAGAGAGAATTTTAAAAGCTTCAACAGAATTTCTACAATGTTGAGAGGGATTTGAAAAGTTTCAATGGGAATGGGAAGAATTGGGACAGAAATTGGAAAATTTTTAAGGGACTTTGAAAAAATTTCAATTGGAATTTTAGCCATTTTTTGACGTGAAATCGTAAACATGTGGCCATGGATTTTGAAAATTCTAGAGAGAATTTTAAAAGCTTCAACAGAATTTCAACAATTTTGAGAGGGATTTGAAAAGTTTCAATGGGAATGGGAAGAATTGGGACAAAAATTGGAAAATTTTTAAGGGACTTTGAAAAAATTCCAACTGGAATTTTAGCAATTTTTTGACGTGAAATTGTAAACATGTGGACATGGATTTTGAAAATTCTAGAGAGAATTTTAAAAGCTTCAACAGAATTTCAACAATTTTGAGAGGGATTTGAAAAGTTTCAATGGGAATGGGAAGAATTGGGACAGAAATTGGAAAATTTTTAAGGGACTTTGAAAAAATTTCAACTGGAATTTTAGCCATTTTTTGACGTGAAATTGTAAACATGTGGCCATGGATTTTGAAAATTCTAGAGAGAATTTTAAAAGCTTCAACAGAATTTCAACAATTTTGAGAGGGATTTGAAAAGTTTCAATGGGAATGGGAAGAATTGGGACAAAAATTGGAAAATTTTTAAGGGACTTTGAAAAAATTTCAACTGGAATTTTAGCCATTTTTTTACGTGAAATTGTAAACATGTTGAAGTGGATTTTGAAAATTCTAGAGAGAATTTTAAAAGCTTCAACAGAATTTCTACAATGTTGAGAGGGATTTGAAAAGTTTCAATGGGAATGGGAAGAATTGGGACAGAAATTGGAAAATTTTTAAGGGACTTTGAAAAAATTTCAATTGGAATTTTAGCCATTTTTTGACGTGAAATCGTAAACATGTGGCCATGGATTTTGAAAATTCTAGAGAGAATTTTAAAAGCTTCAACAGAATTTCAACAATTTTGAGAGGGATTTGAAAAGTTTCAATGGGAATGGGAAGAATTGGGACAAAAATTGGAAAATTTTTAAGGGACTTTGAAAAAATTCCAACTGGAATTTTAGCAATTTTTTTATGTGAAATTGTAAACATGTGGACATGGATTTTGAAAATTCTAGAGAGAATTTTAAAAGCTTCAACAGAATTACAACAATTTTGAGAGGGATTTGAAAAGTTTCAATGGGAATGGGAAGAATTGGGACAAAAATTGGAAAATTTTTAAGGGACTTTGAAAAAATTCCAACTGGAATTTTAGCAATTTTTTGACGTGAAATTGTAAATATGTTGAAGTGGATTTTGAAAATTCTAGAGAGAATTTTAAAAGCTTCAACAGAATTTCTACAATGTTGAGAGGGATTTGAAAAGTTTCAATGGGAATGGGAAGAATTGGGACAGAAATTGGAAAATTTTTAAGGGACTTTGAAAAAATTTCAATTGGAATTTTAGCCATTTTTTGACGTGAAATCGTAAACATGTGGCCATGGATTTTGAAAATTCTAGAGAGAATTTTAAAAGCTTCAACAGAATTTCAACAATTTTGAGAGGGATTTGAAAAGTTTCAATGGGAATGGGAAGAATTGGGACAAAAATTGGAAAATTTTTAAGGGACTTTGAAAAAATTCCAACTGGAATTTTAGCAATTTTTTGACGTGAAATTGTAAACATGTGGACATGGATTTTGAAAATTCTAGAGAGAATTTTAAAAGCTTCAACAGAATTACAACAATTTTGAGAGGGATTTGAAAAGTTTCAATGGGAATGGGAAGAATTGGGACAAAAATTGGAAAATTTTTAAGGGACTTTGAAAAAATTTCAACTGGAATTTTAGCCATTTTTTGACGTGAAATTGTAAACATGTGGACGTGGATTTTGAAAATTGTAGAGGAGAGAATTTTAAAAGCTTCAACAGAATTTCAACAATTTTGAGAGGGATTTGAAAAGTTTCAATGGGAATG
This sequence comes from Streptopelia decaocto, assembly GCF_964273445.1. Classification (NCBI taxonomy): domain Eukaryota; kingdom Metazoa; phylum Chordata; class Aves; order Columbiformes; family Columbidae; genus Streptopelia; species Streptopelia decaocto. The sequence continues at coordinate 5,137 of NW_028115537.1, read as the reverse complement.
GGAAGAATTGGGACAAAAATTGGAAAATTTTAAGGGACTTTGAAAAAATTTCAACTGGAATTTTAGCCATTTTTTTATGTGAAATTGTAAACATGTGGCCATGGATTTTGAAAATTCTAGAGAGAATTTTAAAAGCTTCAAGAGAATTTCAACAATTTTGAGAGGGATTTGAAAAGTTTCAATGGGAATGGGAAGAATTGGGACAAAAATTGGAAAATTTTTAAGGGACTTTGAAAAAATTTCAACTGGAATTTTAGCCATTTTGTTACGTGAAATTGTAAACATGTTGAAGTGGATTTTGAAAATTCTAGAGAGAATTTTAAAAGCTTCAACAGAATTTCAACAATTTTGAGAGGGATTTGAAAAGTTTCAATGGGAATGGGAAGAATTGGGACAAAAATTGGAAAATTTTTAAGGGACTTTGAAAAAATTTCAACTGGAATTTTAGCAATTTTTTTATGTGAAATTGTAAACATGTGGACATGGATTTTGAAAATTCTAGAGAGAATTTTAAAAGCTTCAAGAGAATTTCAACAATTTTGAGAGGGATTTGAAAAGTTTCAATGGGAATGGGAAGAATTGGGACAAAAATTGGAAATTTTTAAGGGACTTTGAAAAAATTCCAACTGGAATTTAGCCATTTTGTTACGTGAAATTGTAAACATGTGGCCATGGATTTTGAAAATTCTAGAGAGAATTTTAAAAGCTTCAACAGAATTTCTACAATGTTGAGAGGGATTTGAAAAGTTTCAATGGGAATGGGAAGAATTGGGACAGAAATTGGAAAATTTTTAAGGGACTTTGAAAAAATTTCAATTGGAATTTTAGCCATTTTTTGACGTGAAATCTTAAACATGTGGCCATGGATTTTGAAAATTCTAGAGAGAATTTTAAAAGCTTCAACAGAATTTCAACAATTTTGAGAGGGATTTGAAAAGTTTCAATGGGAATGGGAAGAATTGGGACAAAAATTGGAAAATTTTTAAGGTACTTTGAAAACATTTCAACTGGAATTTTAGCCATTTTGTTACATGAAATTGTAAACATGTGGCCATGGATTTTGAAAATTCTAGAGAGAATTTTAAAAGCTTCAACAGAATTTCAACAATTTTGAGAGGGATTTGAAAAGTTTCAATGGGAATGGGAAGAATTGGGACAAAAATTGGAAAATTTTTAAGGGACTTTGAAAAAATTTCAACTGGAATTTTAGCCATTTTGTTACATGAAATTGTAAACATGTGGCCATAGATTTTGAAAATTCTAGAGAGAATTTTAAAAGCTTCAACAGAATTTCAACAATTTTGAGAGGGATTTGAAAAGTTTCAATGGGAATGGGAAGAATTGGGACAGAAATTGGAAAATTTTTAAGGGACTTTGAAAAAATTTCAACTGGAATTTTAGCCATTTTTTGACGTGAAATTGTAAACATGTGGCCATGGATTTTGAAAATTCTAGAGAGAATTTTAAAAGCTTCAACAGAATTTCAACAATTTTGAGAGGGATTTGAAAAGTTTCAATGGGAATGGGAAGAATTGGGACAAAAATTGGAAAATTTTTAAGGGACTTTGAAAAAATTCCAACTGGAATTTTAGCAATTTTTGACGTGAAATTGTAAACATGTGGCCATGGATTTTGAAAATTCTAGAGAGAATTTTAAAAGCTTCAACAGAATTTCAACAATTTTGAGAGGGATTTGAAAAGTTTCAATGGGAATGGGAAGAATTGGGACAAAAATTGGAAAATTTTTAAGGGACTTTGAAAAAATTTCAACTGGAATTTTGGCATTTTGTTACGTGAAATTGTAAACATGTGGCCATGGATTTTGAAAATTCTAGAGAGAATTTTAAAAGCTTCAAGAGAATTTCAACAATTTTGAGAGGGATTTGAAAAGTTTCAATGGGAATGGGAAGAATTGGGACAAAAATTGGAAAATTTTTAAGGGACTTTGAAAAAATTTCAACTGGAATTTTAGCCATTTTGTTACGTGAAATTGTAAACATGTGGCCACGGATTTTGAAAATTCTAGAGAGAATTTTAAAAGCTTCTACAGAATTTCAACAATTTTGAGAGGGATTTGAAAAGTTTCAATGGGAATGGGAAGAATTGGGACAAAAATTGGAAAATTTTTAAGGGACTTTGAAAAAATTTCAACTGGAATTTTAGCCATTTTTTTATGTGAAATTGTAAACATGTGGACATGGATTTTAAAAATTCTAGAGAGAATTTTAAAAGCTTCAACAGAATTTCAACAATTTTGAGAGGGATTTGAAAAGTTTCAATGGGAATGGGAAGAATTGGGACAAAAATTGGAAAATTTTTAAGGGACTTTGAAAAAATTTCAACTGGAATTTTAGCCATTTTTTGACGTGAAATTGTAAACATGTGGACATGGATTTTGAAAGTTCTAGAGAGAATTTTAAAAGCTTCAAGAGAATTTCAACAATTTTGAGAGGGATTTGAAAAGTTTCAATGGGAATGGGAAGAATTGGGACAAAAATTGGAAAATTTTTAAGGTACTTTGAAAACATTTCAACTGGAATTTTAGCCATTTTGTTACATGAAATTGTAAACATGTGGCCATGGATTTTGAAAATTCTAGAGAGAATTTTAAAAGCTTCAACAGAATTTCAACAATTTTGAGAGGGATTTGAAAAGTTTCAATGGGAATGGGAAGAATTGGGACAAAAATTGGAAAATTTTTAAGGGACTTTGAAAAAATTTCAACTGGAATTTTAGCCATTTTGTTACATGAAATTGTAAACATGTGGCCATAGATTTTGAAAATTCTAGAGAGAATTTTAAAAGCTTCAACAGAATTTCAACAATTTTGAGAGGGATTTGAAAAGTTTCAATGGGAATGGGAAGAATTGGGACAGAAATTGGAAAATTTTTAAGGACTTTGAAAAAATTTCAACTGGAATTTTAGCCATTTTTTGACGTGAAATTGTAAACATGTGGCCATGGATTTTGAAAATTCTAGAGAGAATTTTAAAAGCTTCAACAGAATTTCAACAATTTTGAGAGGGATTTGAAAGTTTCAATGGGAATGGGAAGAATTGGGACAAAAATTGGAAATTTTTAAGGGACTTTGAAAAAATTTCAACTGGAATTTTAGCCATTTTTTTACGTGAAATTGTAAACATGTTGAAGTGGATTTTGAAAATTCTAGAGAGAATTTTAAAAGCTTCAACAGAATTTCAACAATTTTGAGAGGGATTTGAAAAGTTTCAATGGGAATGGGAAGAATTGGGACAAAAATTGGAAAATTTTTAAGGGACTTTGAAAAAATTTCAACTGGAATTTTAGCAATTTTTTTATGTGAAATTGTAACATGTGGACATGGATTTTGAAAATTCTAGAGAGAATTTTAAAAGCTTCAACAGAATTTCAACAATTTTGAGAGGGATTTGAAAAGTTTCAATGGGAATGGGAAGAATTGGGACAAAAATTGGAAATTTTTAAGGGACTTTGAAAAAATTCCAACTGGAATTTTAGCAATTTTTTGACGTGAAATTGTAAATATGTTGAAGTGGATTTTGAAAATTCTAGAGAGAATTTTAAAAGCTTCAACAGAATTTCTACAATGTTGAGAGGGATTTGAAAAGTTTCAATGGGAATGGGAAGAATTGGGACAGAAATTGGAAAATTTTTAAGGGACTTTGAAAAATTTCAATTGGAATTTTAGCCATTTTTTGACGTGAAATCGTAAACATGTGGCCATGGATTTTGAAAATTCTAGAGAGAATTTTAAAAGCTTCAACAGAATTTCAACAATTTTGAGAGGGATTTGAAAAGTTTCAATGGGAATGGGAAGAATTGGGACAAAAATTGGAAAATTTTTAAGGGACTTTGAAAAATTCCAACTGGAATTTTAGCAATTTTTTGACGTGAAATTGTAAACATGTGGACATGGATTTTGAAAATTCTAGAGAGAATTTTAAAAGCTTCAACAGAATTACAACAATTTTGAGAGGGATTTGAAAAGTTTCAATGGGAATGGGAAGAATTGGGACAAAAATTGGAAAATTTTTAAGGGACTTTGAAAAAATTTCAACTGGAATTTTAGCCATTTTTTGACGTGAAATTGTAAACATGTTGAAGTGGATTTTGAAAATTCTAGAGAGAATTTTAAAAGCTTCAACAGAATTTCAACAATTTTGAGAGGGATTTGAAAAGTTTCAATGGGAATGGGAAGAATTGGGACAAAAATTGGAAAATTTTTAAGGGACTTTGAAAAAATTTCAACTGGAATTTTAGCAATTTTTTTATGTGAAATTGTAAACATGTGGACATGGATTTTGAAAATTCTAGAGAGAATTTTAAAAGCTTCAAGAGAATTTCAACAATTTTGAGAGGGATTTGAAAAGTTTCAATGGGAATGGGAAGAATTGGGACAGAAATTGGAAAATTTTTAAGGGACTTCGAAAAATTCCAACTGAAATTTTAGCAATTTTTTGACGTGAAATTGTAAACATGTGGACATGGATTTTGAAAATTCTAGAGAGAATTTTAAAAGTTTCAAGAGAATTTCAACAATTTTGAGAGGGATTTGAAAAGTTTCAATGGGAATGGGAAGAATTGGGACAAAAATTGGAAAATTTTTAAGGGACTTTGAAAAAATTTCAACTGGAATTTTAGCCATTTTTTTATCTGAAATTGTAAACATGTGGACATGGATTTTGAAAATTCTAGAGAGAATTTTAAAAGCTTCAACAGAATTTCTACAATTTTGAGAGGGATTTGAAAAGTTTCAATGGGAATGGGAAGAATTGGGACAGAAATTGGAAAATTTTTAAGGGACTTTGAAAAAATTCCAACTGGAATTTTAGCAATTTTTTGACGTGAAATTGTAAATATGTTGAAGTGGATTTTGAAAATTCTAGAGAGAATTTTTAAAGCTTCAACAGAATTTCTACAATGTTGAGAGGGATTTGAAAAGTTTCAATGGGAATGGGAAGAATTGGGACAGAAATTGGAAAATTTTTAAGGGACTTTGAAAAAATTTCAATTGGAATTTTAGCCATTTTTTGACGTGAAATCGTAAACATGTGGCCATGGATTTTGAAAATTCTAGAGAGAATTTTAAAAGCTTCAAGAGAATTTAAACAATTTTGAGAGGGATTTGAAAAGTTTCAAT
>NW_028115538.1:0-34664 GCF_964273445.1 Streptopelia decaocto | reverse complement strand
GAATGGGAAGAATTGGGACAAAAATTGGAAAATTTTTAAGGGACTGAAAAAATTTCAACTGGAATTTTAGTCATTTTTTGACGTGAAATTGTAAACATGTGGACATGGATTTTGAAAATTCTAGAGAGAATTTTAAAAGCTTCAAGAGAATTTCAACAATTTTGAGCGGGATTTGAAAAGTTTCAATGGGAATGGGAAGAATTGGGACAAAAATTGGAAAATTTTTCAGGGACTTTGAAAAAATTTCAACTGGAATTTTAGCCATTTTTTGACGTGAAATTGTAAACATGTGGACATGGATTTTGAAAATTCTAGAGAGAATTTTAAAAGCTTCAAGAGAATTTCAACAATTTTGAGAGGGATTTTAAAAGTTTCAGTGGGAATGGGAAGAATTGGGACAAAAATTGGAAAATTTTTAAGGGACTTTGAAAAAATTTCAACTGGAATTTTAGCCATTTTTTGACGTGAAATTGTAAACTTGTGGACATGGATTTTGAAAATTCTGGAGAGAATTTTAAAAGCTTCAAGAGAATTTCAACAATTTTGAGAGGGATTTGAAAAGTTTCAATGGGAATTGGAAGAATTGGGACAAAAATTGGAAAATTTTTAAGGGACTTTGAAAAAATCTCAACTGGAATTTTAGCCATTTTTTGATGTGAAATTGTAAACATGTGGACATGGATTTTGAAAATTCTAGAGAGAATTTTAAAAGCTTCAAGAGAATTTCAACAATTTTGAGAGGGATTTGAAAAGTTTCAATGGGAATTGGAAGAATTGGGACAAAAATTGGAAAATTTTGAAGGGACTTTGAAAAAATTTCAACTGGAATCTTAGCCATTTTCTGACGTGAAATTGTAAACATGTGGACATGGATTTTGAAATTTCTAGAGAGAATTTTAAAAGCTTCAAGAGAATTTCAACAATTTTGAGAGGGATTTGAAAAGTTTCAATGGGAATGGGAAGAATTGGGACAAAAATTGGAAAATTTTGAAGGGACTTTGAAAAAATTTCAACTGGAATTTTAGCCATTTTTTGACGTGAAATTGTAAACATGTGGACATGGATTTTGAAAATTCTAGAGAGAATTTTAAAAGCTTCAAGAGAATTTCAACAATTTTGAGCGGGATTTGAAAAGTTTCAATGGGAATGGGAAGAATTGGGACAAAAATTGGAAAATTTTTAAGGGACTTTGAAAAAATTTCAACTGGAATTTTAGCCATTTTTTGACGTGAAATTGTAAACATGTGGACGTGGATTTTGAAAATTCTAGAGAGAATTTTAAAAGCTTCAAGAGAATTTCAACAATTTTGAGAGGGATTTTAAAAGTTTCAGTGGGAATGGGAAGAATTGGGACAAAAATTGGAAAATTTTTAAGGGACTTTGAAAAAATTTCAACTGGAATTTTAGCCATTTTTTGACGTGAAATTGTAAACTTGTGGACATGGATTTTGAAAATTCTGGAGAGAATTTTAAAAGCTTCAAGAGAATTTCAACAATTTTGAGAGGGATTTGAAAAGTTTCAATGGGACTGGGAAGAATTGGGACAAAAATTGGAAAATTTTTAAGGGACTTTGAAAAAATTTCAACTGGAATTTTAGCAATTTTGACGTGAAATTGTAAACATGTGGACATGGATTTTGAAAATTCTAGAGAGAAGTTTCAAACTTTCAACAGGATTTCAACAATTTTGAGGGGGATTTGAAAAGTTTCAATGGGAATGGGAAGAATTGGGAGAAAAATTGGAAAATTTTTAAGGGACTTTGAAAAAATTTCAACTGGAATTTTAGCAATTTTGACGTGAAATTGTAAACATGTGGACATGGATTTTGAAAATTCTGGAGAGAATTTTAAAAGCTTCAAGAGAATTTCAACAATTTTGAGAGGGATTTGAAAAGTTTCAATGGGAATGGGAAGAATTGGGACAAAAATTGGAAAATTTTTCAGGGACTTTGAAAAAATTTCATCTGGAATTTTAGCCATTTTTTGACGTGAAATTGTAAACATGTGGACATGGATTTTGAAAATTCTAGAGAGAATTTTAAGAGCTTCAAGAGAATTTCAACAATTTTGAGAGGGATTTGAAAAGTTTCAATGGGAACGGGAAGAATTGGGACAAAAATTGGAAAATTTTGAAGGGACTTTGAAAAAATTTCAACTGGAATTTTAGCCATTTTTTGACGTGAAATTGTAAACATGTGGACATGGATTTTGAAAATTCTAGAGAGAATTTTAAAAGCTTCAAGAGAATTTCAACAATTTTGAGAGGGATTTGAAAAGTTTCAATGGGAACGGGAAGAATTGGGACAAAAATTGGAAAATATTTAAGGGACTTTGAAAAAATTTCAACTGGAATTTTAGCCATTTTTTTACGTGAAATTGTAAACGTGGACATGGATTTTGAAAATTCTAGAGAGAATTTTAAAAGCTTCAAGAGAATTTCAACAATTTTGAGAGGGATTTGAAAAGTTTCAATGGGAATGGGAAGAATTGGGACAAAAATTGGAAAATTTTGAAGGGACTTTGAAAAAATTTCAACTGGAATTTTAGCCATTTTTTGACGTGAAATTGTAAACATGTGGACATGGATTTTGAAAATTCTAGAGAGAATTTTAAAAGCTTCAAGAGAATTTCAACAATTTGGAGAGGGATTTGAAAAGTTTCAATGGGAATGGGAAGAATTGGGACAAAAATTGGAAAATTTTGAAGGGACTTTGAAAAAATTTCAACTGGAATTTTAGCCATTTTTTGACGTGAAATTGTAAACATGTGGACATGGATTTTGAAAATTCTAGAGAGAATTTTAAAAGCTTCAAGAGAATTTCAACAATTTTGAGAGGGATTTGAAAAGTTTCAATGGGAATGGGAAGAATTGGGACAAAAATTGGAAAATTTTTAAGGGACTTTGAAAACATTTCAACTGGAATTTTAGCCATTTTTTGACGTGAAATTGTAAACATGTGGACATGGATTTTGAAAATTCTAGAGAGAATTTTAAAAGCTTCAAGAGAATTTCAACAATTTTGAGAGGGATTTGAAAAGTTTCAATGGGAATGGGAAGAATTGGGACAAAAATTGGAAAATTTTTAAGGGACTTTGAAAAAATTTCAACTGGAATTTTAGCCATTTTTTGACGTGAAATTGTAAACATGTGGACATGGATTTTGAAAATTCTAGAGAGAATTTTAAAAGCTTCAAGAGAATTTCAACAACTTTCAGAGGGATTTGAAAAGTTTCAATGGGAATGGGAGGAATTGGGACAAAAATTGGAAAATTTTTAAGGGACTTTGAAAAAATTTCAACTGGAATTTTAGCCATTTTTTGACGTGAAATTGTAAACATGTGGAAGTGGATTTTGAAAATTCTAGAGAGAATTTTAAAAGCTTCAAGAGGATTTCAACAATTTGGAGAGGGATTTGAAAAGTTTCAATGGGAATGGGAAGAATTGGGACAAAAATTGGAAAATTTTTAAGGGACTTTGAAAAAATTTCCACTGGAATTTTAGCCATTTTTTGACGTGAAATTGTAAACATGTGGACATGGATTTTGAAAATTCTAGAGAGAATTTTAAAAGCTTCAAGAGAATTTCAACCATTTTGAGAGGGATTTGAAAAGTTTCAATGGGAATGGGAGGAATTGGGACAAAAATTGGAAAATTTTTAAGGGACTTTGAAAAAATTTCAACTGGAATTTTAGCCATTTTTTGACGTGAAATTGTAAACATGTGGACATGGATTTTGAAAATTCTAGAGAGAATTTTAAAAGCTTCAAGAGAATTTCAACAATGTTGAGAGGGATTTGAAAAGTTTCAATGGGAATGGGAAGAACTGGGACAAAAATTGGAAAATTTTTAAGGGACTCTGAAAAAATTTCAACTGGAATTTTAGCCATTTTTTGACGTGAAATTGTAAACATGTGGACATGGATTTTGAAAATTCTGGAGAGAATTTTAAGAGCTTCAAGAGAATTTCAACAATTTTGAGAGGGATTTGAAAAGTTTCAATGGGAATGGGAAGAATTGGGACAAAAATTGGAAAATTTTTAAGGGACTCTGAAAAAATTTCACCTGGAATTTTAGCCATTTTTTGACGTGAAATTGTAAACATGTGGACATGGATTTTGAAAATTCTGGAGAGAATTTTAAGAACTTCAAGAGAATTTCAACAATTTTGAGAGGGATTTGCAAAGTTTCAATGGGAATGGGAAGAATTGGGACAGAAATTGGAAAATATTTAAGGGACTTTGAAAAAATTTCAACTGGAATTTTAGCCATTTTTTGACGTGAAATTGTAAACATGTGGAAGTGGATTTTGAAAATTCTAGAGAGAATTTTAAAAGCTTCAAGAGAATTTCAACAATGTTGAGAGGGATTTGAAAAGTTTCAATGGGAATGGGAAGAATTGGGACAAAAATTGGAAAATTTTTAAGGGACTTTGAAAAAATTTCAACTGGAATTTTAGCCATTTTTTGACGTGAAATTGTAAACATGTGGACATGGATTTTGAAAATTCTAGAGAGAATTTTAAAAGCTTCAAGAGAATGTCAACAATTTTGAGAGGGATTTGAAAAGTTTCAATGGGAATGGGAAGAATTGGGACAAAAATTGGAAAATTTTTAAGGGACTTTGAAAAAATTTCAACTGGAATTTTAGCCATTTTTTGACGTGAAATTGTAAACATGTGGAAGTGGATTTTGAAAATTCTAGAGAGAATTTTAAAAGCTTCAAGAGGATTTCAACAATTTTGAGAGGGATTTGAAAAGTTTCAATGGGAATGGGAAGAATTGGGACAAAAATTGGAAAATTTTTAAGGGACTTTGAAAAAATTTCAACTGGAATTTTAGCCATTTTTTGACGTGAAATTGTAAACATGTGGACATGGATTTTGAAAATTCTAGAGAGAAATTTAAAAGCTTCAAGAGAATTTGAACAATTTTGAGAGGGATTTGAAAAGTTTCAATGGGAATGGGAAGAATTGGGACAAAAATTGGAAAATTTTGAAGGGACTTTGAAAAAATTTCAACTGGAATTTTAGCCATTTTTTGACGTGAAATTGTAAACATGTGGACATGGATTTTGAAAATTCTAGAGAGAATTTTAAAAGCTTCAAGAGGATTTCAACAATTTTGAGAGGGATTTGAAAAGTTTGAATGGGAAGAATTGGGACAAAAATTGGAAAATTTTTAAGGGACTTTGAAAAAATTTCAACTGGAATTTTAGCCATTTTTTGACGTGAAATTGTAAACATGTGGACATGGATTTTGAAAATTATAGAGAGAATTTTAAGAGCTTCAAGAGAATTTCAACCATTTTGAGAGGGATTTGAAAAGTTTCAATGGGAATGGGAAGAATTGGGACAAAAATTGGAAAATTTTTAAGGGACTTTGAAAAAATTTCAACTGGAATTTTAGCCATTTTTTGACGTGAAATTGTAAACATGTGGACATGGATTTTGAAAATTCTGGAGAGAATTTTAAAAGCTTCAAGAGAATTTCAACAATTTTGAGAGGGATTTGAAAAGTTTCAATGGGAATGGGAAGAATTGGGACAAAAATTGGAAAATTTTTAAGGGACTTTGAAAAAATTTCAACTGGAATTTTAGCCATTTTTTGACGTGAAATTGTAAACATGTGGACGTGGATTTTGAAAATTCTAGAGAGAATTTTAAAAGCTTCAAGAGAATTTCAACAATTTTGAGAGGGATTTGAAAAGTTTCAATGGGAATGGGAAGAATTGGGACAAAAATTGGAAAATTTTTAAGGGACTTTGAAAGCATTTCAACTGGAATTTTAGCCATTTTTTGACGTGAAATTGTAAACATGTGGACATGGATTTTGAAAATTCTAGAGAGAATTTTAAAAGCTTCAAGAGAATTTCAACAATTTGGAGAGGGATTTGAAAAGTTTCAATGGGAATGGGAAGAATTGGGACCAAAATTGTAAAATTTTGAAGGGACTTTGAAAAATTTTCAACTGGAATTTTAGCCATTTTTTGACGTGAAATTGTAAACATGTGGACATGGATTTTGAAAATTCTAGAGAGAATTTTAAAAGCCTCAGGAGAATTTCAACAATTTTGAGAGGGATTTGAAAAGTTTCAATGGGAATGGGAAGAATTGGGACAAAAATTCGAAAATTTTTAAGGGACTTTGAAAAAATTTCAACTGGAATTTTAGCCATTTTTTGACGTGAAATTGTAAACATGTGGACATGGATTTTGAAAATTCTGGAGAGAATTTTAAAAGCTTCAAGAGAATTTCAACAATTTTGAGAGGGATTTGAAAAGTTTCAATGGGAATGGGAAGAATTGGGACAAAAATTGGAAAATTTTTAAGGGACTTTGAAAAAATTTCAACTGGAATTTTAGCCATTTTTTGACGTGAAATTGTAAACATGTGGACGTGGATTTTGAAAATTCTAGAGAGAATTTTAAAAGCTTCAAGAGAATTTCAACAATTTTGAGAGGGATTTGAAAAGTTTCAATGGGAATGGGAAGAATTGGGACAAAAATTGGAAAATTTTTAAGGGACTTTGAAAAAATTTCAACTGGAATTTTAGCCATTTTTTGACGTGAAATTGTAAACCTGTGGACATGGATTTTGAAAATTCTGGAGAGAATTTTAAAAGCTTCAAGAGAATTTCAACAATTTTGAGAGGGATTTGAAAAGTTTCAATGGGAATGGGAAGAATTGGGACAAAAATTGGAAAATTTTTAAGGGACTTTGAAAACATTTCAACTGGAATTTTAGCCATTTTTTGACGTGAAATTGTAAACATGTGGAAGTGGATTTTGAAAATTCTAGAGAGAATTTTAAAAGCTTCAAGAGAATTTCAACAATTTTGAGAGGGATTTGAAAAGTTTCAATGGAAATGGGAAGAATTGGGACAAAAATTGGAAAATTTTTAAGGGACTTTGAAAACATTTCAACTGGAATTTTAGCCATTTTTTGACGTGAAATTGTAAACATGTGGAAGTGGATTTTGAAAATTCTAGAGAGAATTTTAAAAGCTTCAAGAGGATTTCAACAATTTTGAGAGGGATTTGAAAAGTTTCAATGGGAATGGGAAGAATTGGGACAAAAATTGGAAAATTTTTAAGGGACTTTGAAAAAATTTCAACTGGAATTTTAGCCATTTTTTGACGTGAAATTGTAAACATGTGGACATGGATTTTGAAAATTCTCGAGAGAATTTTAAAAGCTTCAAGAGAATTTCAACAATGTTGAGAGGGATTTGAAAAGTTTCAATGGGAATGGGAAGAATTGGGACAAAAATTGGAAAATTTTTAAGGGACTTTGAAAAAATTTCAACTGGAATTTTAGCCATTTTTTGACGTGAAATTGTAAACATGTGGACATGGATTTTGAAAATTCTGGAGAGAATTTTAAAAGCTTCAAGAGAATTTCAACTATTTTGAGAGGGATTTGAAAAGTTTCAATGGGAATGGGAAGAATTGGGACAAAAATTGGAAAATTTTTAAGGGACTTTGAAAAAATTTCAACTGGAATTTTAGCCATTTTTTGACGTGAAATTGTAAACATGTGGACATGGATTTTGAAAATTCTAGAGAGAATTTTAAAAGCTTCAAGAGAATTTCAACAATTTTGAGAGGGATTTGAAAAGTTTCAATGGGAATGGGAAGAATTGGGACAAAAATTGGAAAATTTTTAAGGGACTTCGAAAAAATTTCAACTGGAATTTTAGCCATTTTTTGACGTGAAATTGTAAACATGTGGACATGGATTTTGAAAATTCTAGAGAGAATTTTAAAAGCTTCAAGAGAATTTCAACCATTTTGAGAGGGATTTGAAAAGTTTCAATGGGAATGGGAAGAATTGGGACAAAAATTGGAAAATTTTTAAGGGACTTTGAAAAAATTTCAACTGGAATTTTAGCCATTTTTTGACGTGAAATTGTAAACATGTGGACATGGATTTTGAAAATTCTAGAGAGAATTTTAAAAGCTTCAAGAGAATTTCAACAATTTGGAGAGGGATTTGAAAAGTTTCAATGGGAATGGGAAGAATTGGGACAAAAATTGGAAAATTTTTAAGGGACTTTGAAAAAATTTCAACTGGAATTTTAGCCATTTTTTGACGTGAAATTGTAAACATGTGGACATGGATTTAGAAAATTCTGGAGAGAATTTTAAGAGCTTCAAGAGAATTTCAACTATTTTGAGAGGGATTTGAAAAGTTTCAATGGGAATGGGAAGAATTGGGACAAAAATTGGAAAATTTTGAAGGGACTTTGAAAAAATTTCAACTGGAATTTTAGCCATTTTTTGACGTGAAATTGTAAACATGTGGACATGGATTTTGAAAATTCTAGAGAGAATTTTAAAAGCTTCAAGAGGATTTCAACAATTTTGAGAGGGATTTGAAAAGTTTCAATGGGAATGGGAAGAATTGGGACAAAAATTGGAAAATTTTTAAGGGACTTTGAAAAAATTTCAACTGGAATTTTAGCCATGTTTTGACGTGAAATTGTAAACATGTGGAAGTGGATTTTTAAAATTCTAGAGAGAATTTTAAAAGCTTCAAGAGAATTTCAACAATTTTGAGAGGGATTTGAAAAGTTTCAATGGGAATGGGAAGAATTGGGACAAAAATTGGAAAATTTTGAAGGGACTTTGAAAAAATTTCAACTGGAATTTTAGCCATTTTTTGACGTGAAATTGTAAACATGTGGACATGGATTTTGAAAATTCTCGAGAGAATTTTAAAAGCTTCAAGAGAATTTCAACAATGTTGAGAGGGATTTGAAAAGTTTCAATGGGAATGGGAAGAATTGGGACAAAAATTGGAAAATTTTTAAGGGACTTTGAAAAAATTTCAACTGGAATTTTAGCCATTTTTTGACGTGAAATTGTAAACATGTGGACATGGATTTTGAAAATTCTGGAGAGAATTTTAAGAGCTTCAAGAGAATTTCAACAATTTTGAGAGGGATTTGAAAAGTTTCAATGGGAATGGGAAGAATTGGGACAAAAATTGGAAAATTTTGAAGGGACTTTGAAAAAATTTCAACTGGAATTTTAGCCATTTTTTGACGTGAAATTGTAAACATGTGGACATGGATTTTGAAAATTCTGGAGAGAATTTTAAAAGCTTCAAGAGAATTTCAACAATTTTGAGAGGGATTTGAAAAGTTTCAATGGGAATGGGAGGAATTGGGACAAAAATTGGAAAATTTTTCAGGGACTTTGAAAAAATTTCAACTGGAATTTTAGCCATTTTTTGACGTGAAATTGTAAACATGTGGACATGGATTTTGAAAATTCTAGAGAGAATTTTAAAAGCTTCAAGAGAATTTCAACAATTTTGAGAGGGATTTGAAAAGTTTCAATGGGAATGGGAAGAATTGGGACAAAAATTGGAAAATTTTTAAGGGACTTCGAAAAAATTTCAACTGGAATTTTAGCCATTTTTTGACGTGAAATTGTAAACATGTGGAAGTGGATTTTGAAAATTCTAGAGAGAATTTTAAAAGCTTCAAGAGAATTTCAACAATGTTGAGAGGGATTTGAAAAGTTTCAATGGGAATGGGAAGAATTGGGACAAAAATTGGAAAATTTTTAAGGGACTTTGAAAAAATTTCAACTGGAATTTTAGCCATTTTTTGACGTGAAATTGTAAACATGTGGAAGTGGATTTTGAAAATTCTAGAGAGAATTTAAAAGCTTCAAGAGGATTTCAACAATTTTGAGAGGGATTTGAAAAGTTTCAATGGGAATGGGAAGAATTGGGACAAAAATTGGAAAATTTTTGAAGGGACTTTGAAAACATTTCAACTGGAATTTTAGCCATTTTTTGACGTGAAATTGTAAACATGTGGACATGGATTTTGAAAATTCTGGAGAGAATTTTAAGAGCTTCAAGAGAATTTCAACAATTTTGAGAGGGATTTGAAAAGTTTCAATGGGAATGGGAAGAATTGGGACAAAAATTGGAAAATTTTGAAGGGACTTTGAAAAAATTTCAACTGGAATTTTAGCCATTTTTTGACGTGAAATTGTAAACATGTGGACATGGATTTTGAAAATTCTAGAGAGAATTTTAAAAGCTTCAAGAGAATTTCAACAATTTTGAGAGGGATTTGAAAAGTTTCAATGGGAATGGGAGGAACTGGGACAAAAATTGGAAAATTTTTAAGGGACTTTGAAAAAATTTCAACTGGAATTTTAGCCATTTTTTGACGTGAAATTGTAAACATGTGGAAGTGGATTTTGAAAATTCTAGAGAGAATTTTAAAAGCTTCAAGAGGATTTCAACAATGTTGAGAGGGATTTGAAAAGTTTCAATGGGAATGGGAAGAATTGGGACAAAAAATTGGAAAATTTTGAAGGGACTTTGAAAAAATTTCAACTGGAATTTTAGCCATTTTTTGACGTGAAATTGTAAACCTGTGGACATGGATTTTGAAAATTCTAGAGAGAATTTTAAAAGCTTCAAGAGATTTCAACAATTTTGAGAGGGATTTGAAAAGTTTCAATGGGAATGGGAAGAATTGGGACAAAAATTGGAAAATTTTTAAGGGACTTTGAAAAAATTTCAACTGGAATTTTAGCCATTTTTTAACCTGAAATTGTAACCATGTGGACATGGATTTTGAAAATTCTAGAGAGAATTTTAAAAGCTTCAAGAGAATTTCAACAATGTTGAGAGGGATTTGAAAAGTTTCAATGGGAATGGGGAGAATTGGGACAAAAATTGGAAAATTTTTAAGGGACTTTGAAAAAATTTCAACTGGAATTTTAGCCATTTTTTGACGTGAAATTGTAAACATGTGGACATGGATTTTGAAAATTCTGGAGAGAATTTTAAGAGCTTCAAGAGAATTTCAACAATTTTGAGAGGGATTTGAAAAGTTTCAATGGGAATGGGAAGAATTGGGACAAAAATTGGAAAATTTTTAAGGGACTTTGAAAAAATTTCCACTGGAATTTTAGCCATTTTTTGACGTGAAATTGTAAACATGTGGACATGGATTTTGAAAATTCTAGAGAGAATTTTAAAAGCTTCAAGAGAATTTCAACAATTTTGAGAGGGATTTGAAAAGTTTCAATGGGAATGGGAAGAATTGGGACAAAAATTGGAAAATTTTTAAGGGACTTTGAAAAAATTTCAACTGGAATTTTAGCCATTTTTTGACGTGAAATTGTAAACATGTGGACATGGATTTTGAAAATTCTAGAGAGAATTTTAAAAGCTTCAAGAGAATTTCAACAATTTTGAGAGGGATTTGAAAAGTTTCAATGGGAATGGGAAGAATTGGGACAAAAATTGGAAAATTTTGAAGGGACTTTGAAAAAATTTCAACTGGAATTTTAGCCATTTTTTGACGTGAAATTGTAAACATGTGGACATGGATTTTGAAAATTCTAGAGAGAATTTTAAAAGCTTCAAGAGGATTTCAACAATTTTGAGAGGGATTTGAAAAGTTTCAATGGGAATGGGAAGAATTGGGACAAAAATTGGAAAATTTTTAAGGGACTTTGAAAAAATTTCAACTGGAATTTTAGCCATTTTTTAACCTGAAATTGTAACCATGTGGACATGGATTTTGAAAATTCTGGAGAGAATTTTAAAAGCTTCAAGAGAATTTCAACAATGTTGAGAGGGATTTGAAAAGTTTCAATGGGAATGGGGAGAATTGGGACAAAAATTGGAAAATTTTTAAGGGACTTTGAAAAAATTTCAACTGGAATTTTAGCCATTTTTTGACGTGAAATTGTAAACATGTGGACATGGATTTTGAAAATTCTGGAGAGAATTTTAAGAGCTTCAAGAGAATTTCAACAATTTTGAGAGGGATATGAAAAGTTTCAATGGGAATGGAAAGAATTGGGACAAAAATTGGAAAATTTTTAAGGGACTTTGAAAAAATTTCCACTGGAATTTTAGCCATTTTTTGACGTGAAATTGTAAACATGTGGACATGGATTTTGAAAATTCTAGAGAGAATTTTAAAAGCTTCAAGAGGATTTCAACAATTTTGAGAGGGATTTGAAAAGTTTCAATGGGAATGGGAAGAATTGGGACAAAAATTGGAAAATTTTTAAGGGACTTTGAAAAAATTTCAACTGGAATTTTAGCCATTTTTTGACGTGAAATTGTAAACATGTGGACATGGATTTTGAAAATTCTAGAGAGAATTTTAAAAGCTTCAAGAGAATTTCAACAATTTGGAGAGGGATTTGAAAAGTTTCAATGGGAATGGGAAGAATTGGGACAAAAATTGGAAAATTTTGAAGGGACTTTGAAAAAATTTCAACTGGAATTTTAGCCATTTTTTGACGTGAAATTGTAAACGTGGACATGGATTTTGAAAATTCTAGAGAGAATTTTAAAAGCTTCAAGAGAATTTCAACAATTTTGAGAGGGATTTGAAAAGTTTCAATGGGAATGGGAAGAATTGGGACAAAAATTGGGAAATTTTGAAGGGACTTTGAAAAAATTTCAACTGGAATTTTAGCCATTTTTTTATGTGAAATTGTAAACATGTGGACATGGATTTTGAAAATTCTAGAGAGAATTTTAAAAGCTTCAAGAGGATTTCAACAATTTTGAGAGGGATTTGAAAAGTTTCAATGGGAATGGGAAGAATTGGGACAAAAATTGGAAAATTTTGAAGGGACTTTGAAAAAATTTCAACTGGAATTTTAGCCATTTTTTGACGTGAAATTGTAAACATGTGGACATGGATTTTGAAAATTCTAGAGAGAATTTTAAAAGCTTCAAGAGGATTTCAACAATTTTGAGAGGGATTTGAAAAGTTTCAATGGGAATGGGGAGAATTGGGACAAAAATTGGAAAATTTTGAAGGGACTTTGAAAAAATTTCAACTGGAATTTTAGCCATTTTTTGACGTGAAATTGTAAACATGTGGACATGGATTTTGAAAATTCTGGAGAGAATTTTAAGAGCTTCAAGAGAATTTCAACCATTTTGAGAGGGATTTGAAAAGTTTCAATGGGAATGGGAAGAATTGGGACAAAAATTGGAAAATTTTTAAGGGACTTTGAAAAAAGTTCAACTGGAATTTTAGCATTTTTGACGTGAAATTGTAAACATGTGGACATGGATTTTGAAAACTCTAGAGAGAATTTTAAAAGCTTCAAGAGAATTTCAACAATTTGGAGAGGGATTTGAAAAGTTTCAATGGGAATGGGAAGAATTGGGACAAAAATTGGAAAATTTTGAAGGGACTTTGAAAAAATTTCAACTGGAATTTTAGCCATTTTTTGACGTGAAATTGTAAACATGTGGACATGGATTTTGAAAATTCTGGAGAGAATTTTAAAAGCTTCAAGAGAATTTCAACAATTTGGAGAGGGATTTGAAAAGTTTCAATGGGAATGGGAAGAATTGGGACAAAAATTGGAAAATTTTGAAGGGACTTTGAAAAAATTTCAACTGGAATTTTAGCCATTTTTTGACGTGAAATTGTAAACATGTGGACAGGGATTTTGAAAATTCTAGAGAGAATTTTAAAAGCTTCAAGAGAATTTCAACAATTTGGAATTTCAACAATTTCAAAATTTCAACAATTTCAAAAAATGGCTAAAATTCCAGTTGAAATTTTTTCAAAGTCCCTTCAAAATTTTCCAATTTTCTTCCCAATTCTTCACATTCCCATTGAAACTTTTCAAATCCCTCTCAACATTTTTGAAATCCTCTTGAAAGTTTGAAACTTCTCTCTAGAATTTTCCAAATCCACCTCAACATGTTTAAATTTCACGTCAAAATTGCTAAAATTCCAGTTGAAATTTTTTCAAACTCCCTGAAAAACTTTCCAATTTCCGTCCCAATTCTTCACATTCCCATTGAAACTTTTCAAATCCCTCTCAACATTGTTGAAACCTAGATGAAGCTTTTAAAATTCTCTCTAGAAATTTCCAAATCCACCTCAACATGTTTACAATTTCACGTCAAAATTGCTAAAATTCCAGTTGAAATTTTTTCAAAGTCCCTGAAAAATTCTCCCATTTTCGTCCCAATTCTTCCCATTCCCATTGAAACTTTTCAAATCCCTCTCAACATTGTTGAAATCCCGTTGAAGCTTTAAAATTCTCTCTAGAATTTTCCAAATCCACCTCAACATGTTTACAATTTCACGACAAAAAATGGCTAAAATTCCAGTTGAAATTTTTTCAAAGTCCCTTAAAAAATTTCCAATTTTTGTCCCAATTCTTCCCATTCCCATTGAAACTTTTCAAATCCCTCTCAACATTGTTGAAATTCTCTTGAAGCTTTTAAAATTCTCTCTACAATTTTCAAAATCCATGTCCACATGTTTACAACTTCACGTCAAAAAATGGCTAAAATTCCAGTTGAAATTATTTCAAAGTCCCTGAAAAACTTTCCAATTTCTGTCCCAATTCTTCACATTCCCATTGAAACTTTTCAAATCCCTCTCAACATTGTTGAAATACTGTTGAATGTTTGAAACTTCCCTCTAGAATTTTCCAAATCCACCTCAACATGTTTACAATTTCACGTCAAAATTGCTAAAATACCAGTTGAAATTTTTTCAAAGTCCCTGAAAAATTTTCCAATTTTCGTCCCAATTCTTCCCATTCCCATTGAAACTTTTCAAATCCCTCTCAACATTGTTGAAATCCTCTTGAAAGTTTGAAACTTCTCTCTAGAATTTTCCAAATCCACCTCAACATGTTTACAATTTCACGTCAAAATTGCTAAAATTCCAGTTGAAATTTTTTCAAAGTCCCTGAAAAACTTTCCAATTTCTGTCCCAATTCTTCACATTCCCATTGAAACTTTTCAAATCCCTCTCAACATTGTTGAAATACTGTTGAATGTTTGAAACTTCCCTCTAGAATTTTCCAAATCCACCTCAACATGTTTACAATTTCACGTCAAAATTGCTAAAATTCCAGTTGAAATTTTTTCAAATCCCTTCAAAATTTTCCAGTTTTTGTCCCAATTCTTCCCATTCCCATTGAAACTTTTCAAATCCCTCTCAATATGGTTGAAACCCTGATGAAGCTTTTAAACTTCTCTCTAGAATTTTCCAAATCCACCTCAACATGTTTACAATTTCACGTCAAAATTGCTAAAATTCCAGTTGAAATTTTTTCAAAGTCCCTTCAGAATTTTCCAATTTTCGTCCCAATTCTTCCCATTCCCAATGAAACTTTTCAAATCCCTCTCAACGTTGTTGATATCCTGTTGAAGCTTTTAAAAATCTCTCTAGAATTTTCCAAATCCATGTCCACATGTTTACAGTTTCACGTCAAAATTGCCTCTATCCGAGAGGGCAGGAGGTCCATCTCCTTTTGGGGGTTACCTCTCTGGGACCTTACCGACTGGCACGTCAGGGTGTTACTCCACCAGTCGATCTCCCTTTCGCACTCCCTGATGGTCCTGAGCGTCTCAACCTCCTCCTTAAGTTTGACGACCATGTCGAGCAGATCTTGCACCTGCTCACACCTCACACAGGTGGAGTGCTGGCCTCCCTCCCCCAGCAGCAGGCTCTGGCACTCCCTGCAGAGACCTGAACAGCCACCGTTCGGGACAGAGCCTCAGTCTGCGTAGCCACAGCCTGTTAGAGACAAGCTCTCCTCCTGGAGATGACCATGGTCGTCAGCAGTCTGGGGCGCTGGTAATAAGCTAGAGGGGCTGACAAGCAACAAGTGCTCTCTGCACCCTGCTGCACAAGCTACCACACCTGCTGCTGCAGCACAGTGTGGGTGGGACTCACCCGCTACACAAGCTGGTTGCTCCTCCCTGCACCTGGTGACGAGTCGCTGCCCTCCCAAAGGCTTTTTCAAGGCAAGGGGAGGGGGTGTGGTCGCCGTCACCGTGGGAACGCCCCCGCCACGTCAGCCGCTCTGTCGCAATGGCTGCCGGGGCTTTGGCGATCGGGACCCGCCGGGAATCGCGCTGTCCCTGTACGTTTCCCTCTGAGCTTCCTGATCTCGGCTGAACCTCGTGGTCGGCTGAACCCCGCCGGCTCCGGCTCTCGCTGGGCTGGCTCCGATCAGCTGACTGAATGCTAGTATCGAGTTTCAGCCGCTTTTAAACCTCCCGCGTCACCGTGGGAACGCCCCCCGCCACGTCAGCCGCTCTCTCGCAATGGCTGCCGGGGCTTTGGCGATCGGGACCCGCCGGGAATCACGCTGTCCCTGTACGTTTCCCTCTGAGCTTCCTGATCTCGGCTGAACCTCGTGGTCGGTTGAACCCTGCCGGCTCCGGCTCTCGCTGGGCTGGCTCCGATCAGTTCCCTTCAAAATTTGGGAAATCCCGGTGAAACTTTTGAAATTCTCAGGAAATTTTCCAAATCCCCGACAAAATGGTGACACTTTCACATCAAAATCTCTAAAACTCCAGTGGAGATTCTTAAAATCAATGTTGACATGTTTGGAGTTCCCTTCAAAATGTTGGAAATCCCGGGGAAACTTTGGAAATTCTCAGGAAATTTCAAAATCCCCGACAAAGTTTTGAAACTTTCACATCAAAATCTCTAAAATTCCACTTGAAATTTTTTCAAAGTCCCTTAAAAATTTTCCAATTTTCGTCCCAATTCTTCCCATTCCCATTGAAACTTTTCAAATCCCTCTCAACATTGTTGAAATTCTCTTGAAGCTTTTAAAATTGTCTCTAGAATTTTCAAAATCTACCTCAACATGTTTACAATTTCACGTGAAAATTGCTAAAATTCCAGTTGAAGTTTTTTCAAAGTCCCTGAAAAACTTTCCAATTTTCGTCCCAATTCTTCCCATTCCCATTGAAACTTTTCAAATCCCTCTCAACATTGTTGAAATGCTGTTGAAAGTTTTAAACTTCTCTCTGGAATTTTCAAAATCCACCTCAACATGTTTACAATTTCACGTCAAAATTGCTAAAATTCCAGTTGAAATTTTTTCAAGGTCCCTTAAAAATTTTCCAATTTTCGTCCCAATTCTTCCCATTCCCATTGAAACTTTTCAAATCCCTCTCAAAATGGTTGAAACCCTGATGAAGCTTTTAAAATTCTCTCTAGAATTTTCCAAATCCACATCAACATGTTTACAATTTCACGTCAAAATTGCTAAAATTCCAGTTGAAATTTTTTCAAAGTCCCTGAAAAATTTTCCAATTTTCGTCCCAATTCTTCCCATTCCCATTGAAACTTTTCAAATCCCTCTCAACATTGTTGAAATCCTGTTGAAAGTTTTAAACTTCTCTCTAGAACTTTCCAAATCCACCTCAACATGTTTACAATTTCACATCAAAATTGCTAAAATTCCTGTTGAAATTTTTTCAAAGTCCCTGAAAAATTTTCCAATTTTTGTCCCAATTCTTCCCATTCCCATTGAAACTTTTCAAATCCCTCTCCAAATTGTTGAAATTCTCTTGAAGCTTTTAAAATTCTCTCGAGAATTTTCAAAATCCATGTCCACATGTTTACAATTTCACGTCAAAAAATGGCTAAAATTCCAGTTGAAATTTTTTCAAAGTCCCTTAAAAATTTTCCAATTTTTGTCCCAATTCTTCCCATTCCCATTGAAACTTTTCAAATCCCTCTCAAAATTGTTGAAATTCTCTTGAAGCTTTTAAAATTCTCTCTAGAATTTTCAAAATCCATGTCCACATGTTTACAATTTCACATAAAAAAATGGCTAAAATTCCAGTGGAAATTTTTTCAAAGTCCCTTAAAAATTTTCCAATTTCTGTCCCAATTCTTCCCATTCCCATTGAAACTTTTCAAATCCCTCTCAAAATTGTTGAAATTCTCTTGAAGCTTTTAAAATTCTCTCTAGAATTTTCAAAATCCATGTCCACATGTTTACAATTTCACGTCAAAAAATGGCTAAAATTCCAGTTGAAATTTTTTCAAAGTCCCTTAAAAATTTTCCAATTTTTGTCCCAATTCTTCCCATTCCCATTGAAACTTTTCAAATCCCTCTCCAAATTGTTGAAATTCTCTTGAAGCTTTTAAAATTCTCTCTAGAATTTTCAAAATCCACTTCCACATGTTTACAATTTCACGTCAAAAAATGGCTAAAATTCCAGTTGAAATTTTTTCAAAGTCCCTTAAAAATTTTCCAATTTTCGTCCCAATTCTTCCCTTTCCCATTGAAACTTTTCAAATCCCTCTCAACATTGTTGAAATTATGTTGAAGCTTTTAAAATTCTCTCTAGAATTTTCAAAATCTACCTCAACATGTTTACAATTTCACGTGAAAATTGCTAAAATTCCAGTTGAAATTTTTTCAAAGTCCCTGAAAAACTTTCCAATTTTCGTCCCAATTCTTCCCATTCCCATTGAAACTTTTCAAATCCCTCTCAACATTGTTGAAATCCTGTTAAAGCTTTTAAAATTCTCTCTAGAATTTTCAAAATCCATGTCCACATGTTTACAATTTCACGTCAAAATGGCTAAAATTCCAGTTGAAATTTTTTCAAAGTCCCTTCAGAGTTTTCCAATTTTCGTCCCAATTCTTCCCATTCCCAATGAAACTTTTCAAATCCCTCTCAACGTTGTTGATATCCTGTTGAAGCTTTTAAAATTCTCTCTAGAATTTTCCAAATCCATGTCCACATGTTTACAGTTTCACGTCAAAATTGCCTCTATCCGAGAGGGCAGGAGGTCCATCTCCTTTTGGGGGTTACCTCTCTGGGACCTTTCCGACTTGCACGTCAGGGTGTTACTCCACCAGTCGATCTCCCTTTCGCACTCCCTGATGGTCCTGAGCGTCTCAACCTCCTCCTTAAGTTTGACGACCACGTCGAGCAGGTCTTGCACCTGCTCACACCTCACACAGGTGGAGTGCTGGCCTCCCTCCCCCAGCAGCAGGCTCTGGCACTCCCTGCAGAGACCTGAACAGCCACCGTTCGGGACAGAGCCTCAGTCTGCGTAGCCACAGCCTGTTAGAGACAAGCTCTCCTCCTGGAGACGCCCATGGGCGTCAGCAGTCTGGGGCGCTGGTAATAAGCTAGAGGGGCTGACAAGCAACAAGTGCTCTCTGCACCCTACTGCACAAGCTACCACACCTGCTGCTGCAGCACAGTGTGGGTGGGACTCACCTGCTACACAAGCTGGTTGCTCCTCCCTGCACCTGGTGACGAGTCGCTGCCCTCCCAAAGGCTTTTTCAAGGCAAGGGGAGGGGGTGTGGTCGCCGTCACCGTGGGAACGCCCCCGCCACGTCAGCCGCTCTCTCGCAATGGCTGCCGGGGCTTTGGCGATCGGGACCCGCCGGGAATCGCGCTGTCCCTGTACGTTTCCCTCTGAGCTTCCTGATCTCGGCTGAACCTCGTGGTCGGCTGAACCCCGCCGGCTCCGGCTCTCGCTGGGCTGGCTCCGATCAGCTGACTGAATGCTAGTATCGAGTTTCAGCCGCTTTTAAACCTCCCGCGTCACCGTGGGAACGCCCCCCGTCACGTCAGCCGCTCTGTCGCAATGGCTGCCGGGGCTTTGGCGATCGGGACCCGCCGGGAATCACGCTGTCCCTGTACGTTTCCCTCTGAGCTTCCTGATCTCGGCTGAACCTCGTGGTCGGTTGAACCCTGCCGGCTCCGGCTCTCGCTGGGCTGGCTCCGATCAGTTCCCTTCAAAATTTGGGAAATCCCGGTGAAACTTTTGAAATTCTCAGGAAATTTTCCAAATCCCCGACAAAATGGTGACACTTTCACATCAAAATCTCTAAAACTCCAGTGGAGATTCTTAAATTCAATATTGACATGTTTGGAGTTCCCTTCAAAATGTTGGAAATCCCGGGGAAACTTTGGAAATTCTCAGGAAATTTTCCAAATCCCCGACAAAATTTTGAAACTTTCACATCAAAATCTCTAAAATTCCACTTGAAATTTTTTCAAAGTCCCTTCAAAATTTTCCAATTTTCGTCCCAATTCTTCCCATTCCCATTGAAACTTTTCAAATCCCTCTCAACATTGTTGAAATTCTCTTGAAGCTTTTAAAATTGTCTCTAGAATTTTCAAAATCTACCTCAACATGTTTACAATTTCACGTGAAAATTGCTAAAATTCCAGTTGAAATTTTTTCAAAGTCCCTGAAAAACTTTCCAATTTTCGTCCCAATTCTTCCCATTCCCATTGAAACTTTTCAAATCCCTCTCAACATTGTTGAAATCCTGTTAAAGCTTTTAAAATTCTCTCTAGAATTTTCAAAATCCATGTCCACATGTTTACAATTTCACGTCAAAAAATGGCTAAAATTCCAGTTGAAATTTTTTCAAAGTCCCTTCAAAATTTTCCAATTTTTGTCCCAATTCTTCCCATTCCCATTGAAACTTTTCAAATCCCTCTCAAAATTGTTGAAATTCTCTTGAAGCTTTTAAAATTCTCTCTAGAATTTTCAAAATCCATGTCCACATGTTTACAATTTCACGTCAAAAAATGGCTAAAATTCCAGTGGAAATTTTTTCAAAGTCCCTTAAAAATTTTCCAATTTTTGTCCCAATTCTTCCCATTCCCATTGAAACTTTTCAAATCCCTCTCAAAATTGTTGAAATTCTCTTGAAGCTTTTAAAATTCTCTCTAGCATTTTCAAAATCCATGTCCACATGTTTACAATTTCACGTCAAAGAATGGCTAAAATTCCAGTTGAAATGTTTTCAAAGTCCCTTAAAAATTTTCCAATTTTTGTCCCAATTCTTCCCATT
This sequence comes from Streptopelia decaocto, assembly GCF_964273445.1. Lineage (NCBI taxonomy): Eukaryota > Metazoa > Chordata > Aves > Columbiformes > Columbidae > Streptopelia > Streptopelia decaocto. The sequence goes on along the minus strand of NW_028115538.1, from coordinate 14,040 downwards.
CCCATTGAAACTTTTCAAATCCCTCTCAAAATTGTTGAAATTCTGTTGAGGCTTTTTAAATTCTCTCTAGAATTTTCAAAATGCATGTCCACATGTTTACAATTTCACGTCAAAAAATGGCTAAAATTCCAGTTGAAATGTTTTCAAAGTCCCTTAAAAATTTTCCAATTTTTGTCCCAATTCTTCCCATTCCCATTGAAACTTTTCAAATCCCTCTCAAAATTGTTGAAATTCTCTTGAAGCTTTTAAAATTCTCTCGAGAATTTTCAAAATCCATGTCCACATGTTTACAATTTCACGTCAAAAAATGGCTAAAATTCCAGTTGAAATTTTTTCAAAGTCCCTGAAAAATTTTCCAATTTTTGTCCCAATTCTTCCCATTCCCATTGAAACTTTTCAAATCCCTCTCCAAATTGTTGAAATTCTCTTGAAGCTTTTAAAATTCTCTCTAGAATTTTCAAAATCCATGTCCACAGGTTTACAATTTCACGTCAAAAAATGGCTAAAATTCCAGTTGAAATTTTTTCAAAGTCCCTTAAAAATTTTCCAAATTTTTCCCAATTCTTCCCATTCCCATTGAAACTTTTCAAATCCCTCTCAACGTTGTTGAAATCCTGTTGAAGCTTTTATAATTCTCTCTAGAATTTTCCAAATCCACCTCAACATGTTTACAATTTCACGTCAAAATTGCTAAAATTCCAGTTGAAATTTTTTCAAAGTCCCTTCAAAATTTTCCAATTTTCGTCCCAAATCTTCCCATTCCCATTGAAACTTTTCAAATCCCTCTCAACATTGTTGGAATCCTGTTGAAAGTTTGAAACTTCTCTCAAGAATGTTCCAAATCCACCTCAACATGTTTACAATTTCACGTCAAAATGGCTAAAATTCCAGTTGAAATTTTTTCAAAGTCCCTTCAAAATTTTCCAATTTTTGTCCCAATTCTTCCCATTCCCAATGAAACTTTTCAAATCCCTCTCAACGTTGTTGATATCCTGTTGAAGCTTTTAAAATTCTCTCTAGAATTTTCCAAATCCATGTCCACATGTTTACAGTTTCACGTCAAAATTGCCTCTATCCGAGAGGGCAGGAGGTCCATCTCCTTTTGGGGGTTACCTCTCTGGGACCTTTCCGACTTGCACGTCAGGGTGTTACTCCACCAGTCGATCTCCCTTTCGCACTCCCTGATGGTCCTGAGCGTCTCAACCTCCTCCTTAAGTTTGACGACCACGTCGAGCAGGTCTTGCACCTGCTCACACCTCACACAGGTGGAGTGCTGGCCTCCCTCCCCCAGCAGCAGGCTCTGGCACTCCCTGCAGAGACCTGAACAGCCACCGTTCGGGACAGAGCCTCAGTCTGCGTAGCCACAGCCTGTTAGAGACAAGCTCTCCTCCTGGAGACGCCCATGGTCGTCAGCAGTCTGGGGCGCTGGTAATAAGCTAGAGGGGCTGACAAGCAACAAGTGCTCTCTGCACCCTACTGCACAAGCTACCACACCTGCTGCTGCAGCACAGTGTGGGTGGGACTCACCCGCTACACAAGCTGGTTGCTCCTCCCTGCACCTGGTGACTAGTCGCTGCCCTCCCAAAGGCTTTTTCAAGGCAAGGGGAGGGGGTGTGGTCGCCGTCACCGTGGGAACGCCCCCGCCACGTCAGCCGCTCTCTCGCAATGGCTGCCGGGGCTTTGGCGATTGGGACCCGCCGGGAATCGCGCTGTCCCTGTACGTTTCCCTCTGAGCTTCCTGATCTCGGCTGAACCTCGTGGTCGGCTGAACCCCGCCGGCTCCGGCTCTCGCTGGGCTGGCTCCGATCAGCTGACTGAATGCTAGTATCGAGTTTCAGCCGCTTTTAAACCTCCCGCGTCACCGTGGGAACGCCCCCCGCCACGTCAGCCGCTCTCTCGGAATGGCTGCCGGGGCTTTGGCGATCGGGACCCGCCGGGAATCACGCTGTCCCTGTACGTTTCCCTCTGAGCTTCCTGATCTCGGCTGAACCTCGTGGTCGGTTGAACCCTGCCGGCTCCGGCTCTCGCTGGGCTGGCTCCGATCAGTTCCCTTCAAAATTTGGGAAATCCCGGTGAAACTTTTGAAATTCTCAGGAAATTTTCCAAATCCCCGACAAAATGGTGACACTTTCACATCAAAATCTCTAAAACTCCAGTGGAGATTCTTAAATTCAATATTGACATGTTTGGAGTTCCCTTCAAAATGTTGGAAATCCCGGGGAAACTTTGGAAATTCTCAGGAAATTTCAAAATCCCCGACAAAATTTTGAAACTTTCACATCAAAATCTCTAAAATTCCACTTGAAATTTTTTCAAAGTCCCTTCAAAATTTTCCAATTTTCGTCCCAATTCTTCCCATTCCCATTGAAACTTTTCAAATCCCTCTCAACATTGTTGAAATTCTCTTGAAGCTTTTAAAATTGTCTCTAGAATTTTCAAAATCTACCTCAACATGTTTACAATTTCACGTGAAAATTGCTAAAATTCCAGTTGAAATTTTTTCAAAGTCCCTGAAAAACTTTCCAATTTTCGTCCCAATTCTTCCCATTCCCATTGAAACTTTTCAAATCCCTCTCAACATTGTTGAAATCCTGTTAAAGCTTTTAAAATTCTCTCTAGAATTTTCAAAATCCATGTCCACATGTTTACAATTTCACGTCAAAAAATGGCTAAAATTCCAGTTGAAATTTTTTCAAAGTCCCTGAAAAATTTTCCAATTTTTGTCCCAATTCTTCCCATTCCCATTGAAACTTTTCAAATCCCTCTCCAAATTGTTGAAATTCTCTTGAAGCTTTTAAAATTCTCTCGAGAATTTTCAAAATCCATGTCCACATGTTTACAATTTCACGTCAAAAAATGGCTAAAATTCCAGTTGAAATTTTTTCAAAGTCCCTTCAAAATTTTCCAATTTTTGTCCCAATTCTTCCCATTCCCATTGAAACTTTTCAAATCCCTCTCAAAATTGTTGAAATTCTCTTGAAGCTTTTAAAATTCTCTCCAGAATTTTCAAAATCCATGTCCACATGTTTACAATTTCACGTCAAAAAATGGCTAAAATTCCAGTTGAAATTTTTTCAAAGTCCCTTAAAAATTTTCCAATTTTTGTCCCAATTCTTCCCATTCCCATTGAAACTTTTCAAATCCCTCTCAAAATTGTTGAAATTCTGTTGAAGCTTTTAAAATTCTCTCTAGCATTTTCAAAATCCATGTCCACATGTTTACAATTTCACGTCAAAAAATGGCTAAAATTCCAGTTGAAATTTTTTCAAAGTCCCTTAAAAATTTTCCAAATTTTTCCCAATTCTTCCCATTCCCATTGAAACTTTTCAAATCCCTCTCAACGTTGTTGAAATCCTGTTGAAGCTTTTATAATTCTCTCTAGAATTTTCCAAATCCACCTCAACATGTTTACAATTTCACGTCAAAATTGCTAAAATTCCAGTTGAAATTTTTTCAAAGTCCCTTCAAAATTTTCCAATTTTCGTCCCAATTCTTCCCATTCCCATTGAAACTTTTCAAATCCCTCTCAACATTGTTGGAATCCTGTTGAAAGTTTGAAACTTCTCTCAAGAATGTTCCAAATCCACCTCAACATGTTTACAATTTCACGTCAAAATGGCTAAAATTCCAGTTGAAATTTTTTCAAAGTCCCTTCAAAATTTTCCAATTTTTGTCCCAATTCTTCCCATTCCCAATGAAACTTTTCAAATCCCTCTCAACGTTGTTGATATCCTGTTGAAGCTTTTAAAATTCTCTCTAGAATTTTCCAAATCCATGTCCACATGTTTACAGTTTCACGTCAAAATTGCCTCTATCCGAGAGGGCAGGAGGTCCATCTCCTTTTGGGGGTTACCTCTCTGGGACCTTTCCGACTTGCACGTCAGGGTGTTACTCCACCAGTCGATCTCCCTTTCGCACTCCCTGATGGTCCTGAGCGTCTCAACCTCCTCCTTAAGTTTGACGACCACGTCGAGCAGGTCTTGCACCTGCTCACACCTCACACAGGTGGAGTGCTGGCCTCCCTCCCCCAGCAGCAGGCTCTGGCACTCCCTGCAGAGACCTGAACAGCCACCGTTCGGGACAGAGCCTCAGTCTGCGTAGCCACAGCCTGTTAGAGACAAGCTCTCCTCCTGGAGACGCCCATGGTCGTCAGCAGTCTGGGGCGCTGGTAATAAGCTAGAGGGGCTGACAAGCAACAAGTGCTCTCTGCACCCTACTGCACAAGCTACCACACCTGCTGCTGCAGCACAGTGTGGGTGGGACTCACCCGCTACACAAGCTGGTTGCTCCTCCCTGCACCTGGTGACGAGTCGCTGCCCTCCCAAAGGCTTTTTCAAGGCAAGGGGAGGGGGTGTGGTCGCCGTCACCGTGGGAACGCCCCCGCCACGTCAGCCGCTCTCTCGCAATGGCTGCCGGGGCTTTGGCGATCGGGACCCGCCGGGAATCGCGCTGTCCCTGTACGTTTCCCTCTGAGCTTCCTGATCTCGGCTGAACCTCGTGGTCGGCTGAACCCCGCCGGCTCCGGCTCTCGCTGGGCTGGCTCCGATCAGCTGACTGAATGCTAGTATCGAGTTTCAGCCGCTTTTAAACCTCCCGCGTCACCGTGGGAACGCCCCCCGCCACGTCAGCCGCTCTCTCGCAATGGCTGCCGGGGCTTTGGCGATCGGGACCCGCCGGGAATCACGCTGTCCCTGTACGTTTCCCTCTGAGCTTCCTGATCTCGGCTGAACCTCGTGGTCGGTTGAACCCTGCCGGCTCCGGCTCTCGCTGGGCTGGCTCCGATCAGTTCCCTTCAAAATTTGGGAAATCCCGGTGAAACTTTTGAAATTCTCAGGAAATTTTCCAAATCCCCGACAAAATGGTGACACTTTCACATCAAAATCTCTAAAACTCCAGTGGAGATTCTTAAATTCAATATTGACATGTTTGGAGTTCCCTTCAAAATGTTGGAAATCCCGGGGAAACTTTGGAAATTCTCAGGAAATTTTCCAAATCCCCGACAAAATTTTGAAACTTTCACATCAAAATCTCTAAAATTCCACTTGAAATTTTTTCAAAGTCCCTTCAAAATTTTCCAATTTTCGTCCCAATTCTTCCCATTCCCATTGAAACTTTTCAAATCCCTCTCAACATTGTTGAAATTATGTTGAAGCTTTTAAAATTGTCTCTAGAATTTTCAAAATCTACCTCAACATGTTTACAATTTCACGTGAAAATTGCTAAAATTCCAGTTGAAATTATTTCAAAGTCCCTGAAAAATTATCCAATTTTCTTCCCAATTCTTCCCATTCCCATTGAAACTTTTCAAATCCCTCTCAACATTGTTGAAATCCTGTTGAAAGTTTGAAACTTCTCTCTGGAATTTTCAAAATCCACCTCAACATGTTTACAATTTCACGTGAAAATTGCTAAAATTCCAGTTGAAATTTTTTCAAAGTCCCTTCAAAATTTTCCAATTTTTGTCCCAATTCTTCCCATTCCCATTGAAAATTTTCAAATCCCTCTCAACATTGTTGAAACCCTGATGAAGATTTTAAAATTCTCTCTAGAATTTTCAAAATCCATGTCCACATGTTTACAATTTCACATCAAAATTGCTAAAATTCCAGTTGAAATTTTTTCAAAGTCCCTGAAAAACTTTCCAATTTCCGTCCCAATACTTCACATTCCCATTGAAACTTTTCAAATCCCTCTCCAAATTGTTGAAATTCTGTTGAAGCTTTAAAATTCTCTCAAGAATGTTCCAAATCCACCTCAACATGTTTACAATTTCACGTCAAAATTGCTAAAATTCCAGTTGAAATTTTTTCAAAGTCCCTGAAAAATTTTCCAATTTTCGTCTCAATTCTTCCCATTCCCATTGAAACTTTTCAAATCCCTCTAAACATTGATGAAATTCTGTTGAACCTTTTAAAATTGTCTCTAGAATTTTCAAAATCTACCTCAACATGTTTACAATTTCACGTGAAAATTGCTAAAATTCCACTTGAAATTTTTTCAAAGTCCCTGAAAAACTTTCCAATTTTCATCCCAATTCTTCCCATTCCCATTGAAACTTTTCAAATCCCTCTCAAAATTGTTGAAATCCTGTTAAAGCTTTTAAAATTCTCTCTAGAATTTTCAAAATCCATGTCCACATGTTTACAATTTCACGTCAAAATGGCTAAAATTCCAGTTGAAATTTTTTCAAAGTCCCTGAAAAATTTTCCAATTTTTGTCCCAATTCTTCCCATTCCCATTGAAACTTTTCAAATCCCTCTCAACATTGTTGAAACCTAGATGAATCTTTTAAAATTCTCTCTAGAATTTTCAAAATCCATGTCCACATGTTTACAATTTCACGTCAAAATTGCTAAAATTCCACTTGAAATTTTTTCAAAGTCCCTTAAAAATTTTCCAATTTTTGTCCCAATTCTTCCCATTCCCATTGAAACTTTTCAAATCCCTCTCAAAATTGTTGAAATTCTGTTGAAGCTTTTAAAATTCTCTCTAGAATTTTCAAAATCCAGGTCCACATGTTTACAATTTCACATAAAAAAATGGCTAAAATTCCAGTTGAAATTTTTTCAAAGTCCCTTAAAAATTTTCCAATTTTTGTCCCAATTCTTCCCATTCCCATTGAAACTTTTCAAATCCCTCTCAACATTGTTGAAATTCTCTTGAAGCTTTTAAAATTCTCTCTAGAATTTTCAAAATCCATGTCCACATGTTTACAATTTCACATAAAAAAAATGGCTAAAATTCCAGTTGAAATTTTTTCAATGTCCCTTAAAAATTTTCCAATTTTTGTCCCAATTCTTCCCATTCCCATTGAAACTTTTCAAATCCCTCTCAAAATTGTTGAAATTCTCTTGAAGCTCTTAAAATTCTCTCCAGAATTTTCAAAATCCATGTCCACATGTTTACAATTTCACGTCAAAATATGGCTAAAATTCCAGTTGAAATTTTTTCAAAGTCCCTTAAAAATTTTCCAATTTTTGTCCCAATTCTTCCCATTTTCATTGAAACTTTTCAAATCCCTCTCAAAATTGTTGAAATTCTCTTGAAGCTTTTCAAATTCTCTCTAGAATTTTCAAAATCCATGTCCACATGTTTACAATTTCACGTCAAAAAATGGCTAAAATTCCAGTTGAAATTTTTTCAAAGTCCCTGAAAAATTTTCCAATTTTTGTCCCAATTCTTCCCATTCCCATTGAAACTTTTCAAATCCCTCTCAAAATTGTTGAAATTCTGTTGAAGCTTTTAAAATTCTCTCTAGAATTTTCAAAATCCATGTCCACAGGTTTACAATTTCACGTCAAAAAATGGCTAAAATTCCAGTTGAAATTTTTTCAAAGTCCCTTCAAAATTTTCCAGTTTTTGTCCCAATTCTTCCCATTCCCATTGAAACTTTTCAAATCCCTCTCAAAATTGTTGAAATTCTCTTGAAGCTTTTAAAATTCTCTCTAGAATTTTCAAAATCCATGTCCACATGTTTACAATTTCACGTCAAAAAATGGCTAAAATTCCAGTTGAAATTTTTTCAAAGTCCCTTAAAAATTTTCCAATTTTTGTCCCAATTCTTCCCATTCCCATTGAAACTTTTCAAATCCCTCTCAACATTGTTGAAATTCTCTTGAAGCTTTTAAAATTCTCTCTAGAATTTTCAAAATCCATGTCCACATGTTTACAATTTCACGTCAAAAAATGGCTAAAATTCCAGTTGAAATTTTTTCAAAGTCCCTGAAAAATTTTCCAATTTTTGTCCCAATTCTTCCCATTCCCATTGAAACTTTGCAAATCCCTCTCAACATTGTTGAAATTCTCTTGAAGCTTTTAAAATTCTCTCTAGAATTTTCAAAATCCATGTCCACATGTTTACAATTTCACATAAAAAAATGGCTAAAATTCCAGTTGAAATTTTTTCAAAGTCCCTTAAAAATTTTCCAATTTTTGTCCCAATTCTTCCCATTCCCAATGAAACTTTTCAAATCCCTCTCAACATTGTTGAAATTCTCTTGAAGCTTTTAAAATTCTCTCTAGAATTTTCAAAATCCATGTCCACATGTTTACAATTTCACATAAAAAAAATGGCTAAAATTCCAGTTGAAATTTTTTCAAAGTCCCTTAAAAATTTTCCAATTTTTGTCCCAATTCTTCCCATTCCCATTGAAACTTTTCAAATCCCTCTCAAAATTGTTGAAATTCTCTTGAAGCTTTTCAAATTCTCTCTAGAATTTTCAAAATCCATGTCCACATGTTTACAATTTCACGTCAAAAAATGGCTAAAATTCCAGTTGAAATGTTTTCAAAGTCCCTGAAAAATTTTCCAATTTTTGTCCCAATTCTTCCCATTCCCATTGAAACTTTTCAAATCCCTCTCAAAATTGTTGAAATCCTCTTGAAGCTTTTATAATTCTCTCTAGAATTTTCAAAATCCATGTCCACAGGTTTACAATTTCACGTCAAAAAATGGCTAAAATTCCAGTTGAAATTTTTTCAAAGTCCCTTCAAAATTTTCCAATTTTTGTCCCAATTCTTCCCATTCCCATTGAAACTTTGCAAATCCCCCTCAAAATTGTTGAAATCCTCTTGAAGCTTTTAAAATTCTCTCTAGAATTTTCAAAATCCATGTCCACATGTTTACAATTTCACGTCAAAAAATGGCTAAAATTCCAGTTGAAATTTTTTCAAAGTCCCTTAAAAATTTTCCAATTTTTGTCCCAATTCTTCCCATTCCCATTGAAACTTTTCAAATCCCTCTCAACATTGTTGAAATTCTCTTGAAGCTTTTAAAATTCTCTCTAGAATTTTCAAAATCCATGTCCACATGTTTACAATTTCACATAAAAAAATGGCTAAAATTCCAGTTGAAATTTTTTCAAAGTCCCTTAAAAATTTTCCAATTTTTGTCCCAATTCTTCCCATTCCCATTGAAACTTTTCAAATCCCTCTCAAAATTGTTGACATTCTCTTGAAGCTTTTAAAATTCTCTCTAGAATTTTCAAAATCCATGTCCACAGGTTTACAATTTCACGTCAAAAAATGGCTAAAATTCCAGTGGAAATTTTTTCAAAGTCCCTTAAAGATTTTCCAATTTTTGTCCCAACTCTTCCCATTCCCATTGAAACTTTTCAAATCCCTCTCAAAATTGTTGAAATTCTCTTGAAGCTTTTAAAATTCTCTCTAGAATTTTCAAAATCCATGTCCACATGTTTACAATTTCACGTCAAAAAATGGCTAAAATTCCAGTTGAAATTTTTTCAAAGTCCCTTAAAAATTTTCCAATTTTTGTCTCAATTCTTCCCATTCCCATTGAAACTTTTCAAATCCCTCTCAAAATTGTTGAAATCCTCTTGAAGCTTTTAAAATTCTCTCTAGAATTTTCAAAATCCACTTCCACATGTTTACAATTTCACGTCAAAAAATGGCTAAAATTCCAGTTGAAATTTTTTCAAAGTCCCTTAAAAATTTTCCAATTTTTGTCCCAATTCTTCCCATTCCCATTGAAACTTTTCAAATCCCTCTCAAAATTGTTGAAATTCTCTTGAAGCTTTTCAAATTCTCTCTAGAATTTTCAAAATCCATGTCCACATGTTTACAATTTCACGTCAAAAAATGGCTAAAATTCCAGTTGAAATTTTTTCAAAGTCCCTTAAAAATTTTCCAATTTTTGTCCCAATTCTTCCCATTCCCATTGAAACTTTTCAAATCCCTCTCAAAATTGTTGAAATCCTCATGAAGCTTTTAAAATTCTCTCTAGAATTTTCAAAATCCATGTCCACAGGTTTACAATTTCACGTCAAAAAATGGCTAAAATTCCAGTTGAAATTTTTTCAAAGTCCCTTCAAAATTTTCCAATTTTTGTCCCAATTCTTCCCATTCCCTTTGAAACTTTTCAAATCCCCCTCAAAATTGTTGAAATCCTCTTGAAGCTTTTAAAATTCTCTCTAGAATTTTCAAAATCCATGTCCACATGTTTACAATTTCACGTCAAAAAATGGCTAAAATTCCAGTTGAAATTTTTTCAAAGTCCCTTAAAAATTTTCCAATTTTTGTCCCAATTCTTCCCATTCCCATTGAAACTTTTCAAATCCCTCTCAACATTGTTGAAATTCTCTTGAAGCTTTTAAAATTCTCTCTAGAATTTTCAAAATCCATGTCCACATGTTTACAATTTCACGTAAAAAAATGGCTAAAATTCCAGTTGAAATTTTTTCAAAGTCCCTTAAAAATTTTCCAATTTTTGTCCCAATTCTTCCCATTCCCATTGAAACTTTTCAAATCCCTCTCAAAATTGTTGACATTCTCTTGAAGCTTTTAAAATTCTCTCTAGAATTTTCAAAATCCATGTCCACAGGTTTACAATTTCACGTCAAAAAATGGCTAAAATTCCAGTTGAAATTTTTTCAAAGTCCCTTAAAGATTTTCCAATTTTTGTCCCAACTCTTCCCATTCCCATTGAAACTTTTCAAATCCCTCTCAAAATTGTTGAAATTCTCTTGAAGCTTTTAAAATTCTCTCTAGAATTTTCAAAATCCATGTCCACATGTTTACAATTTCACGTCAAAAAATGGCTAAAATTCCAGTTGAAATTTTTTCAAAGTCCCTTAAAAATTTTCCAATTTTTGTCCCAATTCTTCCCATTCCCATTGAAACTTTTCAAATCCCTCTCAAAATTGTTGAAATCCTCTTGAAGCTTTTAAAATTCTCTCTAGAATTTTCAAAATCCACTTCCACATGTTTACAATTTCACGTCAAAAAATGGCTAAAATTCCAGTTGAAATTTTTCAAAGTCCCTTAAAAATTTTCCAATTTTTGTCCCAATTCTTCCCATTCCCATTGAAACTTTTCAAATCCCTCTCAAAATTGTTGAAATTCTCTTGAAGCTCTTAAAATTCTCTCTAGAATTTTCAAAACCCATGTCCACATGCTTACAATTTCACGTCAAAAAATGGCTAAAATTCCAGTTGAAATTTTTTCAAAGTCCCTTCAAAATTTTCCAATTTTTGTCCCAATTCTTCCCATTCCCATTGAAACTTTTCAAATCCCTCTCAACATTGTTGAAATTCTCTTGAAGCTTTTAAAATTCTCTCTAGAATTTTCAAAATCCATGTCCACATGTTTACAATTTCACATAAAAAAATGGCTAAAATTCCAGTTGAAATTTTTTCAAAGTCCCTTAAAAATTTTCCAATTTTTGTCCCAATTCTTCCCATTCCCATTGAAACTTTGCAAATCCCTCTCAACATTGTTGAAATTCTCTTGAAGCTTTTAAAATTCTCTCTAGAATTTTCAAATCCATGTCCACATGTTTACAATTTCACATAAAAAAAATGGCTAAAATTCCAGTTGAAATTTTTTCAAAGTCCCTTAAAAATTTTCCAATTTTTGTCCCAATTCTTCCCATTCCCATTGAAACTTTTCAAATCCCTCTCAAAATTGTTGAAATTCTCTTGAAGCTTTTAAAATTCTCTCTAGAATTTTCAAAATCCATGCCCACATGTTTACAATTTCACGTCAAAAAATGGCTAAAATTCCAGTTGAAATTTTTTCAGAGTCCTTTAAAAATTTTCCAATTTTTGTCCCAATTCTTCCCATTCCCATTGAAACTTTTCAAATCCCTCTCAAAATTGTTGAAATTCTCTTGAAGCTTTTAAAATTCTCTCTAGAATTTTCAAAATCCATGTCCACAGGTTTACAATTTCACGTCAAAAAATGGCTAAAATTCCCGTTGAAATTTTTTCAAAGTCCCTTAAAAATTTTCCATTTTTTGTCCCAATTCTTCCCATTCCCATTGAAACTTTTCAAATCCCTCTCAAAATTGTTGAAATTCTCTTGAAGCTTTTAAAATTCTCTCTAGAATTTTCAAAATCCATGTCCACATGTTTACAATTTCACATAAAAAAATGGCTAAAATTCCAGTTGAAATTTTTTCAAAGTCCCTTAAAAATTTTCCAATTTTTGTCCCAATTCTTCCCATTCCCATTGAAACTTTTCAAATCCCTCTCAAAATTGTTGAAATTCTCTTGAAGCTTTTAAAATTCTCTCTAGAATTTTCAAAATCCACTTCCACATGTTTACAATTTCACGTCAAAAAATGGCTAAAATTCCAGTTGAAATTTTTTCAAAGTCCCTTAAAAATTTTCCAATTTTTGTCCCAATTCTTCCCATTCCCATTGAAACTTTTCAAATCCCTCTCAAAATTGTTGAAATTCTCTTGAAGCTCTTAAAATTCTCTCCAGAATTTTCAAAATCCATGTCGACATGTTTACAATTTAACGTCAAAAAATGGCTAAAATGCCAGTTGAAATTTTTTCAAAGTCCCTTCAAAATTTTCCAATTTTTGTCCCAATTCTTCCCATTTTCATTGAAACTTTTCAAATCCCTCTCAAAATTGTTGAAATTCTGTTGAAGCTTTTCAAATTCTCTCTAGAATTTTCAAAATCCATGTCCACATGTTTACAATTTCACGGAATAAAATGGCTAAAATTCCAGTTGAAATTTTTTCAAAGTCCCTGAAAAATTTTCCAATTTTTGTCCCAATTCTTCCCATTCCCATTGAAACTTTTCAAATCCCTCTCAAAATTGTTGAAATCCTCTTGAAGCTTTTAAAATTCTCTCTAGAATTTTCAAAATCCATGTCCACATGTTTACAATTTCACGGAATAAAATGGCTAAAATTCCAGTTGAAATTTTTTCAAAGTCCCTTAAAAATTTTCCAATTTTTGTCCCAATTCTTCCCATTCCCATTGAAACTTTTCAAATCCCTCTCAAAATAGTTGAAATCCTCTTGAAGCTTTTAAAATTCTCTCTAGAATTTTCAAAATCCACTTCCACATGTTTACAATTTCACGTCAAAAAATGGCTAAAATTCCAGTTGAAATTTTTTCAAAGTCCCTTAAAAATTTTCCAATTTTTGTCCCAATTCTTCCCATTCCCATTGAAACTTTTCAAATCCCTCTCAAAATTGTTGAAATTCTCTTGAAGCTTTTAAAATTCTCTCCAGAATTTTCAAAATCCATGTCCACATGTTTACAATTTCACGTCAAAAAATGGCTAAAATTCCAGTTGAAATTTTTTCAAAGTCCCTTAAAAATTTTCCAATTTTTGTCCCAATTCTTCCCATTCCCATTGAAACTTTTCAAATCCCTCTCAAAATTGTTGAAATTCTGTTGAAGCTCTTAAAATTCTCTCCAGAATTTTCAAAATCCATGTCCACATGTTTACAATTTCACGTCAAAAAATGGCTAAAATTCCAGTTGAAATTTTTTCAAAGTCCCTTAAAAATTTTCCAATTTTTGTCCCAATTCTTCCCATTCCCATTGAAACTTTTCAAATCCCTCTCCAAATTGTTGAAATTCTCTTGAAGCTTTAAAATTCTCTCTAGAATTTTCAAAATCCATGTCCACATGTTTACAATTTCACGTCAAAAAATGGCTAAAATTCCAGTTGAAATTTTTTCAAAGTCCCTTAAAAATTTTCCAATTTTTGTCCCAATTCTTCCCATTCCCATTGAAACTTTTCAAATCCCTCTCAAAATTGTTGAAATCCTCTTGAAGCTTTTAAAATTCTCTCTAGAATTTTCAAAATCCATGTCCACAGGTTTACAATTTCACGTCAAAAAATGGCTAAAATTCCAGTGGAAATTTTTTCAAAGTCCCTGAAAAATTTTCCAATTTTTGTCCCAATTCTTCCCATTCCCATTGAAACTTTTCAAATCCCTCTCAAAATTGTTGAAATTCTCTTGAAGCTTTTAAAATTCTCTCTAGAATTTTCAAAATCCATGTCCACATGTTTACAATTTCACGTCAAAAAATGGCTAAAATTCCAGTTGAAATTTTTTCAAAGTCCCTTCAAAATTTTCCAATTTTTGTCCCAATTCTTCCCATTCCCATTGAAACTTTTCAAATCCCCCTCAAAATTGTTGAAATCCTCTTGAAGCTTTTAAAATTCTCTCTAGAATTTTCAAAATCCATGTCCACATGTTTACAATTTCACGTCAAAAAATGGCTAAAATTCCAGTTGAAATTTTTTCAAAGTCCCTTAAAAATTTTCCAA
>NW_028115539.1:0-47715 GCF_964273445.1 Streptopelia decaocto | reverse complement strand
TAAGGGACTTTGAAAAAATTTCAACTGGAATTTTAGCCATTTTTTGACGTGAAATTGTAAACATGTGGACGTGGATTTTGAAAATTCTAGAGAGAATTTTAAAAGCTTCAACAGAATTTCAACAATTTTGAGAGGGATTTGAAAAGTTTCAATGGGAATGGGAAGAATTGGGACAAAAATTGGAAAATTTTTAAGGGACTTTGATAAAATTTCAACTGGAATTTTAGCCATTTTTTTATGTGAAATTGCAAACATGTGGACATGGATTTTGAAAATTCTAGAGAGAATTTTAAAAGCTTCAACAGAATTTCAACAATTTTGAGAGGGATTTGAAAAGTTTCAATGGGAATGGGAAGAATTGGGACAAAAATTGGAAAATTTTTAAGGGACTTTGAAAAAATTTCAACTGGAATTTTAGCCATTTTTTGACGTGAAATTGTAAACATGTGGCCATGGATTTTGAAAATTCTAGAGAGAATTTTAAAAGCTTCAACAGAATTTCAACAATTTTGAGAGGGATTTGAAAAGTTTCAATGGGAATGGGAAGAATTGGGACAAAAATTGGAAAATTTTAAGGGACTTTGAAAAAATTTCAACTGGAATTTTAGCAATTTTTTGATGTGGAATTTCAAATTTTGAGAGGGATTTGAAAAGTTTCAATGGGAATGGGAAGAATTGGGACAAAAATTGGAAAATTTTTAAGGGACTTTGAAAAAATTTCAACTGGAATTTTATCAATTTTTTGACGTGAAATTGTAAACATGTGGACATGGATTTTGAAAATTCTAGAGAGAATTTTAAAAGCTTCAAGAGAATTTCAACAATTTTGAGAGGGATTTGAAAAGTTTCAATGGGAATGGGAAGAATTGGGACAAAAATTGGAAAATTTTTAAGGGACTTTGAAAAAATTTCAACTGGAATTTTAGCCATTTTTTGACGTGAAATTGTAAACATGTGGACATGGATTTTGAAAATTCTAGAGAGAATTTTAAAAGCTTCAAGAGAATTTCAACAATTTTGAGAGGGATTTGAAAAGTTTCAATGGGAATGGGAAGAATTGGGACAAAAATTGGAAAATTTTTAAGGGACTTTGAAAAAATTTCAACTGGAATTTTAGCCATTTTTTGACGTGAAATTGTAAACATGTGGACATGGATTTTGAAAATTCTAGAGAGAATTTTAAAAGCTTCAACAGAATTTCAACAATTTTGAGAGGGATTTGAAAAGTTTCAATGGGAATGGGAAGAATTGGGACAAAAATTGGAAAATTTTTAAGGGACTTTGAAAAAATTTCAACTGGAATTTTAGCAATTTTTTGATGTGAAATTGTAAACATGTGGACATGGATTTTGAAAATTCTAGAGAGAATTTTAAAAGCTTCAAGAGAATTTCAACAATTTTGAGAGGGATTTGAAAAGTTTCAATGGGAATGGGAAGAATTGGGACAAAAATTGGAAAATTTTTAAGGGACTTTGAAAAAATTTCAACTGGAATTTTAGCAATTTTTTGATGTGAAATTGTAAACATGTGGACATGGATTTTGAAAATTCTAGAGAGAATTTTAAAAGCTTCAAGAGAATTTCAACAATTTTGAGAGGGATTTGAAAAGTTTCAATGGGAATGGGAAGAATTGGGACAAAAATTGGAAAATTTTTAAGGGACTTTGAAAAAATTTCAACTGGAATTTTAGCCATTTTTTGATGTGAAATTGTAAACATGTGGACATGGATTTTGAAAATTCTAGAGAGAATTTTAAAAGCTTCAAGAGAATTTCAACAATTTTGAGAGGGATTTGAAAAGTTTCAATGGGAATGGGAAGAATTGGGACAAAAATTGGAAAATTTTTAAGGGACTTTGAAAAAATTTCAACTGGAATTTTAGCAATTTTTTGACGTGAAATTGTAAACATGTGGACATGGATTTTGAAAATTCTAGAGAGAATTTTAAAAGCTTCAACAGAATTTCAACAATTTTGAGAGGGATTTGAAAAGTTTCAATGGGAATGGGAAGAATTGGGACAAAAATTGGAAAATTTTGAAGGGACTTTGAAAAAATTTCAACTGGAATTTTAGCCATTTTTTGATGTGAAATTGTAAACATGTTGAAGTGGATTTTGAAAATTCTAGAGAGAATTTTAAAAGCTTCAACAGAATTTCAACAATTTTGAGAGGGATTTGAAAAGTTTCAATGGGAATGGGAAGAATTGGGACAAAAATTGGAAAACTTTTAAGGGACTTTGAAAAAATTTCAACTGGCATTTTAGCCATTTTTTGACGTGAAATTGTAAACATGTGGACATGGATTTTGAAAATTCTAGAGAGAATTTTAAAAGCTTCAACAGAATTTCAACAATTTTGAGAGGGATTTGAAAAGTTTCAATGGGAATGGGAAGAATTGGGACAAAAATTGGAAAATTTTTCAGGGACTTTGAAAAAATTTCAACTGGAATTTTAGCCATTTTTTGACGTGAAATTGTAAACATGTGGACATGGATTTTGAAAATTCTAGAGAGAATTTTAAAAGCTTCAAGAGAATTTCAACAATTTTGAGAGGGATTTGAAAAGTTTCAATGGGAATGGGAAGAATTGGGACAAAAATTGGAAAACTTTTAAGGGACTTTGAAAAAATTTCAACTGGAATTTTAGCCATTTTTTGACGTGAAATTGTAAACATGTGGCCATGGATTTTGAAAATTCTAGAGAGAATTTTAAAAGCTTCAACAGAATTTCAACAATTTTGAGAGGGATTTGAAAAGTTTCAATGGGAATGGGAAGAATGGGACAAAAATTGGAAAATTTTTAAGGGACTTTGAAAAAATTTCAACTGGAATTTTAGCCATTTTTTGACGTGAAATTGTAAACATGTGGACGTGGATTTTGAAAATTCTAGAGAGAATTTTAAAAGCTTCAACAGAATTTCAACAATTTTGAGAGGGATTTGAAAAGTTTCAATGGGAATGGGAAGAATTGGGACAAAAATTGGAAAATTTTTAAGGGACTTTGATAAAATTTCAACTGGAATTTTAGCCATTTTTTTATGTGAAATTGCAAACATGTGGACATGGATTTTGAAAATTCTAGAGAGAATTTTAAAAGCTTCAACAGAATTTCAACAATTTTGAGAGGGATTTGAAAAGTTTCAATGGGAATGGGAAGAATTGGACAAAAATTGGAAAATTTTTAAGGGACTTTGAAAAAATTTCAACTGGAATTTTAGCCATTTTTTGACGTGAAATTGTAAACATGTGGCCATGGATTTTGAAAATTCTAGAGAGAATTTTAAAAGCTTCAACAGAATTTCAACAATTTTGAGAGGGATTTGAAAAGTTTCAATGGGAATGGAAGAATTGGGACAAAAATTGGAAAATTTTTAAGGGACTTTGAAAAAATTTCAACTGGAATTTTAGCAATTTTTTGATGTGAAATTGTAAACATGTGGACATGGATTTTGAAAATTCTAGAGAGAATTTTAAAAGCTTCAAGAGAATTTCAACAATTTTGAGAGGGATTTGAAAAGTTTCAATGGGAATGGGAAGAATTGGGACAAAAATTGGAAAATTTTTAAGGGACTTTGAAAAAATTTCAACTGGAATTTTATCAATTTTTTGACGTGAAATTGTAAACATGTTGAAGTGGATTTTGAAAATTCTAGAGAGAATTTTAAAAGCTTCAACAGAATTTCAACAATTTTGAGAGGGATTTGAAAAGTTTCAATGGGAATGGGAAGAATTGGGACAAAAATTGGAAAATTTTGAAGGGACTTTGAAAAAATTTCAACTGGAATTTTATCCATTTTTTGACGTGAAATTGTAAACATGTGGACATGGATTTTGAAAATTCTAGAGAGAATTTTAAAAGCTTCAACAGAATTTCAACAATTTTGAGAGGGATTTGAAAAGTTTCAATGGGAATGGGAAGAATTGGGACAAAAATTGGAAAATTTTTAAGGGACTTTGAAAAAATTTCAACTGGAATTTTAGCCATTTTTTGATGTGAAATTGTAAACATGTGGACATGGATTTTGAAAATTCTAGAGAGAATTTTAAAAGCTTCAAGAGAATTTCAACAATTTTGAGAGGGATTTGAAAAGTTTCAATGGGAATGGGAAGAATTGGGACAAAAATTGGAAAATTTTTAAGGGACTTTGAAAAAATTTCAACTGGAATTTTATCAATTTTTTGATGTGAAATTGTAAACATGTTGAAGTGGATTTTGAAAATTCTAGAGAGAATTTTAAAAGCTTCAAGAGAATTTCAACAATTTTGAGAGGCCATTGAAAAGTTTCAATGGGAATGGGAAGAATTGGGACAAAAATTGGAAAATTTTTAAGGGACTTTGAAAAAATTTCAACTGGAATTTTATCAATTTTTTGACGTGAAATTGTAAACATGTTGAAGTGGATTTTGAAAATTCTAGAGAGAATTTTAAAAGCTTCAACAGAATTTCAACAATTTTGAGAGGGATTTGAAAAGTTTCAATGGGAATGGGAAGAATTGGGACAAAAATTGGAAAATTTTGAAGGGACTTTGAAAAAATTTCAACTGGAATTTTATCCATTTTTTGACGTGAAATTGTAAACATGTGGACATGGATTTTGAAAATTCTAGAGAGAATTTTAAAAGCTTCAAGAGAATTTCAACAATTTTGAGAGGGATTTGAAAAGTTTCAATGGGAATGGGAAGAATTGGGACAAAAATTGGAAAATTTTTAAGGGACTTTGAAAAAATTTCAACTGGAATTTTAGCCATTTTTTGATGTGAAATTGTAAACATGTGGACATGGATTTTGAAAATTCTAGAGAGAATTTTAAAAGCTTCAAGAGAATTTCAACAATTTTGAGAGGGATTTGAAAAGTTTCAATGGGAATGGGAAGAATTGGGACAAAAATTGGAAAATTTTTAAGGGACTTTGAAAAAATTTCAACTGGAATTTTATCAATTTTTTGATGTGAAATTGTAAACATGTTGAAGTGGATTTTGAAAATTCTAGAGAGAATTTTAAAAGCTTCAAGAGAATTTCAACAATTTTGAGAGGCCATTGAAAAGTTTCAATGGGAATGGGAAGAATTGGGACAAAAATTGGAAAATTTTTAAGGGACTTTGAAAAAATTTCAACTGGAATTTTAGCCATTTTTTGACGTGAAATTGTAAACATGTGGCCATGGATTTTGAAAATTCTAGAGAGAATTTTAAAAGCTTCAACAGAATTTCAACAATTTTGAGAGGGATTTGAAAAGTTTCAATGGGAATGGGAAGAATTGGGACAAAAATTGGAAAATTTTGAAGGGACTTTGAAAAAATTTCAACTGGAATTTTAGCAATTTTTTGATGTGAAATTGTAAACATGTGGACATGGATTTTGAAAATTCTAGAGAGAATTTTAAAAGCTTCAAGAGAATTTCAACAATTTTGAGAGGGATTTGAAAAGTTTCAATGGGAATGGGAAGAATTGGGACAAAAATTGGAAAATTTTTAAGGGACTTTGAAAAAATTTCAACTGGAATTTTAGCCATTTTTTGACGTGAAATTGTAAACATGTTGAAGTGGATTTTGAAAATTCTAGAGAGAATTTTAAAAGCTTCAACAGAATTTCAACAATTTTGAGAGGGATTTGAAAAGTTTCAATGGGAATGGGAAGAATTGGGACAAAAATTGGAAAATTTTTAAGGGACTTTGAAAAAATTTCAACTGGAATTTTATCCATTTTTTGACGTGAAATTGTAAACATGTGGACATGGATTTTGAAAATTCTAGAGAGAATTTTAAAAGCTTCAAGAGAATTTCAACAATTTTGAGAGGGATTTGAAAAGTTTCAATGGGAATGGGAAGAATTGGGACAAAAATTGGAAAATTTTAAGGGACTTTGAAAAAATTTCAACTGGAATTTTAGCCATTTTTTGATGTGAAATTGTAAACATGTGGACATGGATTTTGAAAATTCTAGAGAGAATTTTAAAAGCTTCAAGAGAATTTCAACAATTTTGAGAGGGATTTGAAAAGTTTCAATGGGAATGGGAAGAATTGGGACAAAAATTGGAAAATTTTTAAGGGACTTTGAAAAAATTTCAACTGGAATTTTATCAATTTTTTGATGTGAAATTGTAAACATGTTGAAGTGGATTTTGAAAATTCTAGAGAGAATTTTAAAAGCTTCAAGAGAATTTCAACAATTTTGAGAGGGATTTGAAAAGTTTCAATGGGAATGGGAAGAATTGGGACAAAAATAGGAAAACTTTTAAGGGACTTTGAAAAAATTTCAACTGGAATTTTAGCCATTTTTTGACGTGAAATTGTAAACATGTGGACATGGATTTTGAAAATTCTAGAGAGAATTTTAAAAGCTTCAACAGAATTTCAACAATTTTGAGAGGGATTTGAAAAGTTTCAATGGGAATGGGAAGAATTGGGACAAAAATTGGAAAATTTTTAAGGGACTTTGAAAAAATTTCAACTGGAATTTTAGCAATTTTTTGATGTGAAATTGTAAACATGTGGACATGGATTTTGAAAATTCTAGAGAGAATTTTAAAAGCTTCAAGAGAATTTCAACAATTTTGAGAGGGATTTGAAAAGTTTCAATGGGAATGGGAAGAATTGGGACAAAAATTGGAAAATTTTTAAGGGACTTTGAAAAAATTTCAACTGGAATTTTATCAATTTTTTGACGTGAAATTGTAAACATGTTGAAGTGGATTTTGAAAATTCTAGAGAGAATTTTAAAAGCTTCAACAGAATTTCAACAATTTTGAGAGGGATTTGAAAAGTTTCAATGGGAATGGGAAGAATTGGGACAAAAATTGGAAAATTTTGAAGGGACTTTGAAAAAATTTCAACTGGAATTTTATCCATTTTTTGACGTGAAATTGTAAACATGTGGACATGGATTTTGAAAATTCTAGAGAGAATTTTAAAAGCTTCAAGAGAATTTCAACAATTTTGAGAGGGATTTGAAAAGTTTCAATGGGAATGGGAAGAATTGGGACAAAAATTGGAAAATTTTTAAGGGACTTTGAAAAAATTTCAACTGGAATTTTAGCCATTTTTTGATGTGAAATTGTAAACATGTGGACATGGATTTTGAAAATTCTAGAGAGAATTTTAAAAGCTTCAAGAGAATTTCAACAATTTTGAGAGGGATTTGAAAAGTTTCAATGGGAATGGGAAGAATTGGGACAAAAATTGGAAAATTTTTAAGGGACTTTGAAAAAATTTCAACTGGAATTTTATCAATTTTTTGATGTGAAATTGTAAACATGTTGAAGTGGATTTTGAAAATTCTAGAGAGAATTTTAAAAGCTTCAAGAGAATTTCAACAATTTTGAGAGGCCATTGAAAAGTTTCAATGGGAATGGGAAGAATTGGGACAAAAATTGGAAAATTTTTAAGGGACTTTGAAAAAATTTCAACTGGAATTTTAGCCATTTTTTGACGTGAAATTGTAAACATGTGGCCATGGATTTTGAAAATTCTAGAGAGAATTTTAAAAGCTTCAACAGAATTTCAACAATTTTGAGAGGATTTGAAAAGTTTCAATGGGAATGGGAAGAATTGGGACAAAAATTGGAAAATTTTGAAGGGACTTTGAAAAAATTTCAACTGGAATTTTAGCAATTTTTTGATGTGAAATTGTAAACATGTGGACATGGATTTTGAAAATTCTAGAGAGAATTTTAAAAGCTTCAAGAGAATTTCAACAATTTTGAGAGGGATTTGAAAAGTTTCAATGGGAATGGGAAGAATTGGGACAAAAATTGGAAAATTTTTAAGGACTTTGAAAAAATTTCAACTGGAATTTTAGCCATTTTTTGACGTGAAATTGTAAACATGTTGAAGTGGATTTTGAAAATTCTAGAGAGAATTTTAAAAGCTTCAACAGAATTTCAACAATTTTGAGAGGGATTTGAAAAGTTTCAATGGGAATGGGAAGAATTGGGACAAAAATTGGAAAATTTTTAAGGGACTTTGAAAAAATTTCAACTGGAATTTTATCCATTTTTTGACGTGAAATTGTAAACATGTGGACATGGATTTTGAAAATTCTAGAGAGAATTTTAAAAGCTTCAAGAGAATTTCAACAATTTTGAGAGGGATTTGAAAAGTTTCAATGGGAATGGGAAGAATTGGGACAAAAATTGGAAAATTTTTAAGGGACTTTGAAAAAATTTCAACTGGAATTTTAGCCATTTTTTGATGTGAAAT
The DNA here is from genome assembly GCF_964273445.1 of Streptopelia decaocto. Lineage (NCBI taxonomy): Eukaryota > Metazoa > Chordata > Aves > Columbiformes > Columbidae > Streptopelia > Streptopelia decaocto. Next base: position 39,518 of record NW_028115539.1, on the reverse strand, counting down.
TGTAAACATGTGGACATGGATTTTGAAAATTCTAGAGAGAATTTTAAAAGCTTCAAGAGAATTTCAACAATTTTGAGAGGGATTTGAAAAGTTTCAATGGGAATGGGAAGAATTGGGACAAAAATTGGAAAATTTTTAAGGGACTTTGAAAAAATTTCAACTGGAATTTTATCAATTTTTTGATGTGAAATTGTAAACATGTTGAAGTGGATTTTGAAAATTCTAGAGAGAATTTTAAAAGCTTCAAGAGAATTTCAACAATTTTGAGAGGGATTTGAAAAGTTTCAATGGGAATGGGAAGAATTGGGACAAAAATAGGAAAACTTTTAAGGGACTTTGAAAAAATTTCAACTGGAATTTTAGCCATTTTTTGACGTGAAATTGTAAACATGTGGACATGGATTTTGAAAATTCTAGAGAGAATTTTAAAAGCTTCAACAGAATTTCAACAATTTTGAGAGGGATTTGAAAAGTTTCAATGGGAATGGGAAGAATTGGGACAAAAATTGGAAAATTTTTAAGGGACTTTGAAAAAATTTCAACTGGAATTTTAGCAATTTTTTGATGTGAAATTGTAAACATGTGGACATGGATTTTGAAAATTCTAGAGAGAATTTTAAAAGCTTCAAGAGAATTTCAACAATTTTGAGAGGGATTTGAAAAGTTTCAATGGGAATGGGAAGAATTGGGACAAAAATTGGAAAATTTTTAAGGGACTTTGAAAAAATTTCAACTGGAATTTTAGCAATTTTTTGACGTGAAATTGTAAACATGTGGACATGGATTTTGAAAATTCTAGAGAGAATTTTAAAAGCTTCAAGAGAATTTCAACAATTTTGAGAGGGATTTGAAAAGTTTCAATGGGAATGGGAAGAATTGGGACAAAAATTGGAAAATTTTTAAGGGACTTTGAAAAAATTTCAACTGGAATTTTAGCAATTTTTTGATGTGAAATTGTAAACATGTGGACATGGATTTTGAAAATTCTAGAGAGAATTTTAAAAGCTTCAACAGAATTTCAACAATTTTGATAGGGATTTGAAAAGTTTCAATGGAATGGGAAGAATTGGGACAAAAATTGGAAAATTTTTAAGGGACTTTGAAAAAATTTCAACTGGAATTTTAGCAATTTTTTGATGTGAAATTGTAAACATGTTGAAGTGGATTTTGAAAATTCTAGAGAGAATTTTAAAAGCTTCAAGAGAATTTCAACAATTTTGAGAGGGATTTGAAAAGTTTCAATGGGAATGGGAAGAATTGGGACAAAAATAGGAAAACTTTTAAGGGACTTTGAAAAAATTTCAACTGGCATTTTAGCCATTTTTTGACGTGAAATTGTAAAATGTGGACATGGATTTTGAAAATTCTAGAGAGAATTTTAAAAGCTTCAACAGAATTTCAACAATTTTGAGAGGGATTTGAAAAGTTTCAATGGGAATGGGAAGAATTGGGACAAAAATTGGAAAATTTTTAAGGGACTTTGAAAAAATTTCAACTGGAATTTTATCCATTTTTTGACGTGAAATTGTAAACATGTGGACATGGATTTTGAAAATTCTAGAGAGAATTTTAAAAGCTTCAAGAGAATTTCAACAATTTTGAGAGGGATTTGAAAAGTTTCAATGGGAATGGGAAGAATTGGGACAAAAATTGGAAAACTTTTAAGGGACTTTGAAAAAATTTCAACTGGAATTTTAGCAATTTTTTGACGTGAAATTGTAAACATGTGGACATGGATTTTGAAAATTCTAGAGAGAATTTTAAAAGCTTCAAGAGAATTTCAACAATTTTGAGAGGGATTTGAAAAGTTTCAATGGGAATGGGAAGAATTGGGACAAAAATTGGAAAATTTTTAAGGGACTTTGAAAAAATTTCAACTGGAATTTTAGCAATTTTTTGATGTGAAATTGTAAACATGTGGCCATGGATTTTGAAAATTCTAGAGAGAATTTTAAAAGCTTCAAGAGAATTTCAACAATTTTGAGAGGGATTTGAAAAGTTTCAATGGGAATGGGAAGAATTGGGACAAAAATTGGAAAATTTTTAAGGGACTTTGAAAAAATTTCAACTGGAATTTTAGCAATTTTTTGATGTGAAATTGTAAACATGTGGACATGGATTTTGAAAATTCTAGAGAGAATTTTAAAAGCTTCAAGAGAATTTCAACAATTTTGAGAGGGATTTGAAAAGTTTCAATGGAATGGGAAGAATTGGGACAAAAATTGGAAAATTTTTAAGGGACTTTGAAAAAATTTCAACTGGAATTTTAGCCATTTTTTGATGTGAAATTGTAAACATGTGGACATGGATTTTGAAAATTCTAGAGAGAATTTTAAAAGCTTCAAGAGAATTTCAACAATTTTGAGAGGGATTTGAAAAGTTTCAATGGGAATGGGAAGAATTGGGACAAAAATTGGAAAATTTTTAAGGGACTTTGAAAAAATTTCAACTGGAATTTTAGCCATTTTTTGATGTGAAATTGTAAACATGTTGAAGTGGATTTTGAAAATTCTAGAGAGAATTTTAAAAGCTTCAACAGAATTTCAACAATTTTGAGAGGGATTTGAAAAGTTTCAATGGGAATGGAAGAATTGGGACAAAAATTGGAAAACTTTTAAGGGACTTTGAAAAAATTTCAACTGGCATTTTAGCCATTTTTTGACGTGAAATTGTAAACATGTGGACATGGATTTTGAAAATTCTAGAGAGAATTTTAAAAGCTTCAACAGAATTTCAACAATTTTGAGAGGGATTTGAAAAGTTTCAATGGGAATGGGAAGAATTGGGACAAAAATTGGAAAATTTTTAAGGGACTTTGAAAAAATTTCAACTGGAATTTTAGCCATTTTTTGACGTGAAATTGTAAACATGTGCACATGGATTTTGAAAATTCTAGAGAGAATTTTAAAAGCTTCAAGAGAATTTCAACAATTTTGAGAGGGATTTGAAAAGTTTCAATGGGAATGGGAAGAATTGGGACAAAAATTGGAAAACTTTTAAGGGACTTTGAAAAAATTTCAACTGGAATTTTAGCCATTTTTTGACGTGAAATTGTAAACATGTGGACATGGATTTTGAAAATTCTAGAGAGAATTTTAAAAGCTTCAAGAGAATTTCAACAATTTTGAGAGGGATTTGAAAAGTTTCAATGGGAATGGGAAGAATTGGGACAAAAATTGGAAAATTTTTAAGGGACTTTGAAAAAATTTCAACTGGAATTTTAGCCATTTTTTGACGTGAAATTGTAAACATGTGGACATGGATTTTGAAAATTCTAGAGAGAATTTTAAAAGCTTCAACAGAATTTCAACAATTTTGAGAGGGATTTGAAAAGTTTCAATGGGAATGGGAAGAATTGGGACAAAAATTGGAAAATTTTTAAGGGACTTTGAAAAAATTTCAACTGGAATTTTAGCAATTTTTTGATGTGAAATTGTAAACATGTGGCCATGGATTTTGAAAATTCTAGAGAGAATTTTAAAAGCTTCAAGAGAATTTCAACAATTTTGAGAGGGATTTGAAAAGTTTCAATAGGAATGGGAAGAATTGGGACAAAAATTGGAAAATTTTTAAGGGACTTTGAAAAAATTTCAACTGGAATTTTAGCAATTTTTTGATGTGAAATTGTAAACATGTGGACATGGATTTTGAAAATTCTAGAGAGAATTTTAAAAGCTTCAAGAGAATTTCAACAATTTTGAGAGGGATTTGAAAAGTTTCAATGGGAATGGGAAGAATTGGGACAAAAATTGGAAAATTTTTAAGGGACTTTGAAAAAATTTCAACTGGAATTTTAGCCATTTTTTGATGTGAAATTGTAAACATGTGGACATGGATTTTGAAAATTCTAGAGAGAATTTTAAAAGCTTCAAGAGAATTTCAACAATTTTGAGAGGGATTTGAAAAGTTTCAATGGGAATGGGAAGAATTGGGACAAAAATTGGAAAATTTTTAAGGGACTTTGAAAAAATTTCAACTGGAATTTTAGCCATTTTTTGATGTGAAATTGTAAACATGTGGACATGGATTTTGAAAATTCTAGAGAGAATTTTAAAAGCTTCAAGAGAATTTCAACAATTTTGAGAGGGATTTGAAAAGTTTCAATGGGAATGGGAAGAATTGGGACAAAAATTGGAAAATTTTTAAGGGACTTTGAAAAAATTTCAACTGGAATTTTAGCCATTTTTTGATGTGAAATTGTAAACATGTTGAAGTGGATTTTGAAAATTCTAGAGAGAATTTTAAAAGCTTCAACAGAATTTCAACAATTTTGAGAGGGATTTGAAAAGTTTCAATGGGAATGGGAAGAATTGGGACAAAAATTGGAAAACTTTTAAGGGACTTTGAAAAAATTTCAACTGGAATTTTAGCCATTTTTTGACGTGAAATTGTAAACATGTGGACATGGATTTTGAAAATTCTAGAGAGAATTTTAAAAGCTTCAACAGAATTTCAACAATTTTGAGAGGGATTTGAAAAGTTTCAATGGGAATGGGAAGAATTGGGACAAAAATTGGAAAATTTTTAAGGGACTTTGAAAAAATTTCAACTGGAATTTTAGCCATTTTTTGACGTGAAATTGTAAACATGTGGCCATGGATTTTGAAAATTCTAGAGAGAATTTTAAAAGCTTCAAGAGAATTTCAACAATTTTGAGAGGGATTTGAAAGTTTCAATGGGAATGGGAAGAATTGGGACAAAAATTGGAAAACTTTTAAGGGACTTTGAAAAAATTTCAACTGGAATTTTAGCCATTTTTTGACGTGAAATTGTAAACATGTGGACATGGATTTTGAAAATTCTAGAGAGAATTTTAAAAGCTTCAACAGAATTTCAACAATTTTGAGAGGGATTTGAAAAGTTTCAATGGGAATGGGAAGAATTGGGACAAAAATTGGAAAATTTTGAAGGGACTTTGAAAAAATTTCAACTGGAATTTTAGCCATTTTTTTATGTGAAATTGCAACATGTGGACATGGATTTTGAAAATTCTAGAGAGAATTTTAAAAGCTTCAACAGAATTTCAACAATTTTGAGAGGGATTTGAAAGTTTCAATGGGAATGGGAAGAATTGGGACAAAAATTGGAAAATTTTTAAGGACTTTGAAAAAATTTCAACTGGAATTTTAGCCATTTATTGACGTGAAATTGTAAACATGTGGACATGGATTTTGAAAATTCTAGAGAGAATTTTAAAAGCTTCAACAGAATTTCAACAATTTTGAGAGGGATTTGAAAAGTTTCAATGGGAATGGGAAGAATTGGGACAAAAATTGGAAAATTTTTAAGGGACTTTGAAAAAATTTCAACTGGAATTTTAGCCATTTTTTGACGTGAAATTGTAAACATGTGGACATGGATTTTGAAAATTCTAGAGAGAATTTTAAAAGCTTCAAGAGAATTTCAACAATTTTGAGAGGGATTTGAAAAGTTTCAATGGGAATGGGAAGAATTGGGACAAAAATTGGAAAATTTTTAAGGGACTTTGAAAAAATTTCAACTGGAATTTTAGCCATTTTTTGATGTGAAATTGTAAACATGTGGACATGGATTTTGAAAATTCTAGAGAGAATTTTAAAAGCTTCAAGAGAATTTCAACAATTTTGAGAGGGATTTGAAAAGTTTCAATGGGAATGGGAAGAATTGGGACAAAAATTGGAAAATTTTTAAGGGACTTTGAAAAAATTTCAACTGGAATTTTAGCCATTTTTTGACGTGAAATTGTAAACATGTTGAAGTGGATTTTGAAAATTCTAGAGAGAATTTTAAAAGCTTCAACAGAATTTCAACAATTTTGAGAGGGATTTGAAAAGTTTCAATGGGAATGGGAAGAATTGGGACAAAAATTGGAAAACTTTTAAGGGACTTTGAAAAAATTTCAACTGGCATTTTAGCCATTTTTTGACGTGAAATTGTAAACATGTGGACATGGATTTTGAAAATTCTAGAGAGAATTTTAAAAGCTTCAAGAGAATTTCAACAATTTTGAGAGGGATTTGAAAAGTTTCAATGGGAATGGGAAGAATTGGGACAAAAATTGGAAAATTTTTAAGGGACTTTGATAAAATTTCAACTGGAATTTTAGCCATTTTTTGATGTGAAATTGTAAACATGTTGAAGTGGATTTTGAAAATTCTAGAGAGAATTTTAAAAGCTTCAACAGAATTTCAACAATTTTGAGAGGGATTTGAAAAGTTTCAATGGGAATGGGAAGAATTGGGACAAAAATTGGAAAACTTTTAAGAGACTTTGAAAAAATTTCAACTGGCATTTTAGCCATTTTTTGACGTGAAATTGTAAACATGTGGACATGGATTTTGAAAATTCTAGAGAGAATTTTAAAAGCTTCAACAGAATTTCAACAATTTTGAGAGGGATTTGAAAAGTTTCAATGGGAATGGGAAGAATTGGGACAAAAATTGGAAAATTTTTAAGGGACTTTGAAAAAATTTCAACTGGAATTTTAGCCATTTTTTGACGTGAAATTGTAAACATGTGGACATGGATTTTGAAAATTCTAGAGAGAATTTTAAAAGCTTCAAGAGAATTTACACAATTTTGAGAGGGATTTGAAAAGTTTCAATGGGAATGGGAAGAATTGGGACAAAAATTGGAAAACTTTTAAGGGACTTTGAAAAAATTTCAACTGGAATTTTAGCCATTTTTTGACGTGAAATTGTAAACATGTGGACATGGATTTTGAAAATTCTAGAGAGAATTTTAAAAGCTTCAACAGAATTTCAACAATTTTGAGAGGGATTTGAAAAGTTTCAATGGGAATGGGAAGAATTGGGACAAAAATTGGAAAATTTTTAAGGGACTTTGAAAAAATTTCAACTGGAATTTTAGCCATTTTTTGACGTGAAATTGTAAACATGTGGACATGGATTTTGAAAATTCTAGAGAGAATTTTAAAAGCTTCAACAGAATTTCAACAATTTTGAGAGGGATTTGAAAAGTTTCAATGGGAATGGGAAGAATTGGGACAAAAATTGGAAAATTTTGAAGGGACTTTGAAAAAATTTCAACTGGAATTTTAGCCATTTTTTTATGTGAAATTGCAAACATGTGGACATGGATTTTGAAAATTCTAGAGAGAATTTTAAAAGCTTCAACAGAATTTCAACAATTTTGAGAGGGATTTGAAAAGTTTCAATGGGAATGGGAAGAATTGGGACAAAAATTGGAAAATTTTTCAGGGACTTTGAAAAAATTTCAACTGGAATTTTAGCCATTTTTTGACGTGAAATTGTAAACATGTGGCCATGGATTTTGAAAATTCTAGAGAGAATTTTAAAAGCTTCAACAGAATTTCAACAATTTTGAGAGGGATTTGAAAAGTTTCAATGGGAATGGGAAGAATTGGGACAAAAATTGGAAAATTTTGAAGGGACTTTGAAAAAATTTCAACTGGAATTTTAGCAATTTTTTGATGTGAAATTGTAAACATGTGGACATGGATTTTGAAAATTCTAGAGAGAATTTTAAAAGCTTCAAGAGAATTTCAACAATTTTGAGAGGGATTTGAAAAGTTTCAATGGGAATGGGAAGAATTGGGACAAAAATTGGAAAATTTTTAAGGGACTTTGAAAAAATTTCAACTGGAATTTTAGCAATTTTTTGACGTGAAATTGTAAACATGTGGCCATGGATTTTGAAAATTCTAGAGAGAATTTTAAAAGCTTCAACAGAATTTCAACAATTTTGAGAGGGATTTGAAAAGTTTCAATGGGAATGGGAAGAATTGGGACAAAAATTGGAAAATTTTTAAGGGACTTTGAAAAAATTTCAACTGGCATTTTAGCCATTTTTTGACGTGAAATTGTAAACATGTGGACATGGATTTTGAAAATTCTAGAGAGAATTTTAAAAGCTTCAACAGAATTTCAACAATTTTGAGAGGGATTTAAAAAGTTTCAATGGGAATGGGAAGAATTGGGACAAAAATTGGAAAATTTTTAAGGGACTTCGAAAAAATTTCAACTGGAATTTTAGCCATTTTTTGATGTGAAATTGTAAACATGTTGAAGTGGATTTTGAAAATTCTAGAGAGAATTTTAAAAGCTTCAAGAGAATTTCAACAATTTTGAGAGGGATTTGAAAAGTTTCAATGGGAATGGGAAGAATTGGGACAAAAATAGGAAAACTTTTAAGGGACTTTGAAAAAATTTCAACTGGCATTTTAGCCATTTTTTGACGTGAAATTGTAAACATGTGGACATGGATTTTGAAAATTCTAGAGAGAATTTTAAAAGCTTCAACAGAATTTCAACAATTTTGAGAGGGATTTGAAAAGTTTCAATGGGAATGGGAAGAATTGGGACAAAAATTGGAAAATTTTTAAGGGACTTTGAAAAAATTTCAACTGGAATTTTAGCCATTTTTTGACGTGAAATTGTAAACATGTGCACATGGATTTTGAAAATTCTAGAGAGAATTTTAAAAGCTTCAAGAGAATTTCAACAATTTTGAGAGGGATTTGAAAAGTTGCAATGGGAATGGGAAGAATTGGGACAAAAATTGGAAAATTTTTAAGGGACTTTGAAAAAATTTCAACTGGAATTTTAGCAATTTTTTGATGTGAAATTGTAAACATGTGGACATGGATTTTGAAAATTCTAGAGAGAATTTTAAAAGCTTCAAGAGAATTTCAACAATTTTGAGAGGGATTTGAAAAGTTTCAATGGGAATGGGAAGAATTGGGACAAAAATTGGAAAATTTTTCAGGGACTTTGAAAAAATTTCAACTGGAATTTTAGCAATTTTTTGATGTGAAATTGTAAACATGTGGACATGGATTTTGAAAATTCTAGAGAGAATTTTAAAAGCTTCAACAGAATTTCAACAATTTTGAGAGGGATTTGAAAAGTTTCAATGGGAATGGGAAGTATTGGGACAAAAATTGGAAAATTTTTAAGGGACTTTGAAAAAATTTCAACTGGAATTTTAGCAATTTTTTGATGTGAAATTGTAAACATGTGGACATGGATTTTGAAAATTCTAGAGAGAATTTTAAAAGCTTCAACAGAATTTCAACAATTTTGAGAGGGATTTGAAAAGTTTCAATGGGAATGGGAAGAATTGGGACAAAAATTGGAAAATTTTTAAGGGACTTTGAAAAAATTTCAACTGGAATTTTAGCAATTTTATTTTTTGATGTGAAATTGTAAACATGTGGACATGGATTTTGAAAATTCTAGAGAGAATTTTAAAAGCTTCAACAGAATTTCAACAATTTTGAGAGGGATTTGAAAAGTTTCAATGGGAATGGGAAGAATTGGGACAAAAATTGGAAAATTTTTAAGGGACTTTGAAAAAATTTCAACTGGAATTTTAGCAATTTTTTGATGTGAAATTGTAAACATGTTGAAGTGGATTTTGAAAATTCTAGAGAGATTTTAAAAGCTTCAACAGAATTTCAACAATTTTGAGAGGGATTTGAAAAGTTTCAATGGGAATGGGAAGAATTGGGACAAAAATTGGAAAATTTTTAAGGGACTTTGAAAAATTTCATCTGGAATTTTAGCCATTTTTTGACGTGAAATTGTAAACATGTGGACATGGATTTTGAAAATTCTAGAGAGAATTTTAAAAGCTTCAAGAGAATTTCAACATTTTTAGGGATTTGAAAAGTTTCAATGGGAATGGGAAGATTGGGACAAAAATTGGAAAACTTTTAAGGGACTTTGAAAAAATTTCAACTGGAATTTTAGCCATTTTTTGACGTGAAATTGTAAACATGTGGACATGGATTTGAAAATTCTAGAGAGAATTTTAAAAGCTTCAAGAGAATTTCAACAATTTTGAGAGGGATTTGAAAAGTTTCAATGGGAATGGGAAGAATTGGGACAAAAATTGGAAAATTTTGAAGGGACTTTGGAAAAAATTTCAACTGGAATTTTAGCCATTTTTTGACGTGAAATTGTAAACATGTGGACATGGATTTTGAAAATTCTAGAGAGAATTTTAAAAGCTTCAACAGAATTTCAACAATTTTGAGAGGGATTTGAAAAGTTTCAATGGGAATGGGAAGAATTGGGACAAAAATTGGAAAATTTTGAAGGGACTTTGAAAAAAATTTCAACTGGAATTTTAGCCATTTTTTTATGTGAAATTGCAAACATGTGGACATGGATTTTGAAAATTCTAGAGAGAATTTTAAAAGCTTCAACAGAATTTCAACAATTTTGAGAGGGATTTGAAAAGTTTCAATGGGAATGGGAAGAATTGGGACAAAAATTGGAAAAATTTTTAAGGGACTTTGAAAAATTTCAACTGGAATTTTAGCCATTTTTTGACGTGAAATTGTAAACATGTGGACATGGATTTTGAAAATTCTAGAGAGAATTTTAAAAGCTTCAAGAGAATTTCAACAATTTTGAGAGGGATTTGAAAAGTTTCAATGGGAATGGGAAGAATTGGGACAAAAATTGGAAAATTTTTAAGGGACTTTGAAAAAATTTCAACTGGAATTTTAGCCATTTTTTGACGTGAAATTGTAAACATGTGGCCATGGATTTTGAAAATTCTAGAGAGAATTTTAAAAGCTTCAACAGAATTTCAACAATTTTGAGAGGGATTTGAAAAGTTTCAATGGGAATGGGAAGAATTGGGACAAAAATTGGAAAATTTTTAAGGGACTTTGAAAAAATTTCAACTGGAATTTTATCAATTTTTTGACGTGAAATTGTAAACATGTTGAAGTGGATTTTGAAAATTCTAGAGAGAATTTTAAAAGCTTCAAGAGAATTTCAACAATTTTGAGAGGGATTTGAAAAGTTTCAATGGGAATGGGAAGAATTGGGACAAAAATTGGAAAATTTTTAAGGGACTTTGAAAAAATTTCAACTGGAATTTTAGCCATTTTTTGACGTGAAATTGTAAACATGTGGACATGGATTTTGAAAATTCTAGAGAGAATTTTAAAAGCTTCAAGAGAATTTCAACAATTTTGAGAGGGATTTGAAAAGTTTCAATGGGAATGGGAAGAATTGGGACAAAAATTGGAAAATTTTGAAGGGACTTTGAAAAAATTTCAACTGGAATTTTATCAATTTTTTGACGTGAAATTGTAAACATGTTGAAGTGGATTTTGAAAATTCTAGAGAGAATTTTAAAAGCTTCAAGAGAATTTCAACAATTTTGAGAGGGATTTGAAAAGTTTCAATGGGAATGGGAAGAATTGGGACAAAAATTGGAAAATTTTTAAGGGACTTTGAAAAAATTTCAACTGGAATTTTAGCCATTTTTTGACGTGAAATTGTAAACATGTGGACATGGATTTTGAAAATTCTAGAGAGAATTTTAAAAGCTTCAAGAGAATTTCAACAATTTTGAGAGGGATTTGAAAAGTTTCAATGGGAATGGGAAGAATTGGGACAAAAATTAGAAAATTTTTAAGGGACTTTGAAAAAATTTCAACTGGAATTTTAGCAATTTTTTGATGTGAAATTGTAAACATGTGGACATGGATTTTGAAAATTCTAGAGAGAATTTTAAAAGCTTCAAGAGAATTTCAACAATTTTGAGAGGGATTTGAAAAGTTTCAATGGGAATGGGAAGAATTGGGACAAAAATTGGAAAATTTTTAAGGGACTTTGAAAAAATTTCAACTGGAATTTTAGCAATTTTTTGATGTGAAATTGTAAACATGTTGAAGTGGATTTTGAAAATTCTAGAGAGAATTTTAAAAGCTTCAAGAGAATTTCAACAATTTTGAGAGGGATTTGAAAAGTTTCAATGGGAATGGGAAGAATTGGGACAAAAATAGGAAAACTTTTAAGGGACTTTGAAAAAATTTCAACTGGCATTTTAGCCATTTTTTGACGTGAAATTGTAAACATGTGGACATGGATTTTGAAAATTCTAGAGAGAATTTTAAAAGCTTCAACAGAATTTCAACAATTTTGAGAGGGATTTGAAAAGTTTCAATGGGAATGGGAAGAATTGGGACAAAAATTGGAAAATTTTTAAGGGACTTTGAAAAAATTTCAACTGGAATTTTATCCATTTTTTGACGTGAAATTGTAAACATGTGGACATGGATTTTGAAAATTCTAGAGAGAATTTTAAAAGCTTCAAGAGAATTTCAACAATTTTGAGAGGGATTTGAAAAGTTTCAATGGGAATGGGAAGAATTGGGACAAAAATTGGAAAACTTTTAAGGGACTTTGAAAAAATTTCAACTGGAATTTTAGCAATTTTTTGACGTGAAATTGTAAACATGTGGACATGGATTTTGAAAATTCTAGAGAGAATTTTAAAAGCTTCAAGAGAATTTCAACAATTTTGAGAGGGATTTGAAAAGTTTCAATGGGAATGGGAAGAATTGGGACAAAAATTGGAAAATTTTTAAGGGACTTTGAAAAAATTTCAACTGGAATTTTAGCCACTTTTTGACGTGAAATTGTAAACATGTGGCCATGGATTTTGAAAATTCTAGAGAGAATTTTAAAAGCTTCAAGAGAATTTCAACAATTTTGAGAGGGATTTGAAAAGTTTCAATGGGAATGGGAAGAATTGGGACAAAAATTGGAAAATTTTTAAGGGACTTTGAAAAAATTTCAACTGGAATTTTAGCAATTTTTTGACGTGAAATTGTAAACATGTTGAAGTGGATTTTGAAAATTCTAGAGAGAATTTTAAAAGCTTCAACAGAATTTCAACAATTTTGAGAGGGATTTGAAAAGTTTCAATGGGAATGGGAAGAATTGGGACAAAAATTGGAAAATTTTTAAGGGACTTTGAAAAAATTTCAACTGGAATTTTAGCAATTTTTTGATGTGAAATTGTAAACATGTGGACATGGATTTTGAAAATTGTAGAGAGAATTTTAAAAGCTTCAAGAGAATTTCAACAATTTTGAGAGGGATTTGAAAAGTTTCAATGGGAATGGGAAGAATTGGGACAAAAATTGGAAAATTTTTAAGGGACTTTGAAAAAATTTCAACTGGAATTTTATCAATTTTTTGACGTGAAATTGTAAACATGTTGAAGTGGATTTTGAAAATTCTAGAGAGAATTTTAAAAGCTTCAAGAGAATTTCAACAATTTTGAGAGGGGTTTGAAAAGTTTCAATGGGAATGGGAAGAATTGGGACAAAAATTGGAAAATTTTTCAGGGACTTTGAAAAAATTTCAACTGGAATTTTAGCCATTTTTTGACGTGAAATTGTAAACATGTGGACATGGATTTTGAAAATTCTAGAGAGAATTTTAAAAGCTTCAACAGAATTTCAACAATTTTGAGAGGGATTTGAAAAGTTTCAATGGGAATGGGAAGAATTGGGACAAAAATTGGAAAATTTTTAAGGGACTTTGAAAAAATTTCAACTGGAATTTTAGCAATTTTTTGACGTGAAATTGTAAACATGTGGACATGGATTTTGAAAATTCTAGAGAGAATTTTAAAAGCTTCAAGAGAATTTCAACAATTTTGAGAGGGATTTGAAAAGTTTCAATGGGAATGGGAAGAATTGGGACAAAAATTGGAAAATTTTGAAGGGACTTTGAAAAAATTTCAACTGGAATTTTAGCCATTTTTTGACGTGAAATTGTAAACATGTTGAAGTGGATTTTGAAAATTCTAGAGAGAATTTTTAAAGCTTCAAGAGAATTTCAACAATTTTGAGAGGGATTTGAAAAGTTTCAATGGGAATGGGAAGAATTGGGACAAAAATTGGAAAATTTTTAAGGGACTTTGAAAAAATTTCAACTGGAATTTTAGCCATTTTTTGATGTGAAATTGTAAACATGTGGACATGGATTTTGAAAATTCTAGAGAGAATTTTAAAAGCTTCAAGAGAATTTCAACAATTTTGAGAGGGATTTGAAAAGTTTCAATGGGAATGGGAAGAATTGGGACAAAAATTGGAAAACTTTTAAGGGACTTTGAAAAAATTTCAACTGGAATTTTAGCAATTTTTTGACGTGAAATTGTAAACATGTGGCCATGGATTTTGAAAATTCTAGAGAGAATTTTAAAAGCTTCAAGAGAATTTCAACAATTTTGAGAGGGATTTGAAAAGTTTCAATGGGAATGGGAAGAATTGGGACAAAAATTGGAAAATTTTGAAGGGACTTTGAAAAAATTTCAACTGGAATTTTAGCCATTTTTTGACGTGAAATTGTAAACATGTGGACATGGATTTTGAAAATTCTAGAGAGAATTTTAAAAGCTTCAACAGAATTTCAACAATTTTGAGAGGGATTTGAAAAGTTTCAATGGGAATGGGAAGAATTGGGACAAAAATTGGAAAATTTTTAAGGGACTTTGAAAAAATTTCAACTGGAATTTTAGCCATTTTTTGACGTGAAATTGTAAACATGTGGCCATGGATTTTGAAAATTCTAGAGAGAATTTTAAAAGCTTCAAGAGAATTTCAACAATTTTGAGAGGGATTTGAAAAGTTTCAATGGGAATGGGAAGAATTGGGACAAAAATTGGAAAATTTTTAAGGGACTTTGAAAAAATTTCAACTGGAATTTTAGCCATTTTTTGACGTGAAATTGTAAACATGTGGCCATAGATTGTGAAAATTCTAGAGAGAATTTTAAAAGCTTCAAGAGAATTTCAACAATTTTGAGAGGGATTTGAAAAGTTTCAATGGGAATGGGAAGAATTGGGACAAAAATTGGAAAATTTTTAAGGGACTTTGAAAAAATTTCAACTGGAATTTTAGCCATTTTTTGACGTGAAATTGTAAACATGTGGCCATGGATTTTGAAAATTCTAGAGAGAATTTTAAAAGTTTCAAGAGAATTTCAACAATTTTGAGAGGGATTTGAAAAGTTTCAATGGGAATGGGAAGAATTGGGACAAAAATTGGAAAACTTTTAAGGGACTTTGAAAAAATTTCAACTGGCATTTTAGCCATTTTTTGACGTGAAATTGTAAACATGTGGACATGGATTTTGAAAATCCTAGAGAGAATTTTAAAAGCTTCAAGAGAATTTCAACAATTTTGAGAGGGATTTGAAAAGTTTCAATGGGAATGGGAAGAATTGGGACAAAAATTAGAAAATTTTTAAGGGACTTTGAAAAAATTTCAACTGGAATTTTAGCAATTTTTTGATGTGAAATTGTAAACATGTGGACATGGATTTTGAAAATTCTAGAGAGAATTTTAAAAGCTTCAACAGAATTTCAACAATTTTGAGAGGGATTTGAAAAGTTTCAATGGGAATGGGAAGAATTGGGACAAAAATTGGAAAATTTTTAAGGGACTTTGAAAAAATTTCAACTGGAATTTTAGCAATTTTTTGATGTGAAATTGTAAACATGTTGAAGTGGATTTTGAAAATTCTAGAGAGAATTTTAAAAGCTTCAACAGAATTTCAACAATTTTGAGAGGGATTTGAAAAGTTTCAATGGGAATGGGAAGAATTGGGACAAAAATTGGAAAACTTTTAAGGGACTTTGAAAAAATTTCAACTGGCATTTTAGCCATTTTTTGACGTGAAATTGTAAACATGTGGACATGGATTTTGAAAATTCTAGAGAGAATTTTAAAAGCTTCAACAGAATTTCAACAATTTTGAGAGGGATTTGAAAAGTTTCAATGGGAATGGGAAGAATTGGGACAAAAATTGGAAAATTTTTAAGGGACTTTGAAAAAATTTCAACTGGAATTTTATCCATTTTTTGACGTGAAATTGTAAACATGTGGACATGGATTTTGAAAATTCTAGAGAGAATTTTAAAAGCTTCAAGAGAATTTCAACAATTTTGAGAGGGATTTGAAAAGTTTCAATGGGAATGGGAAGAATTGGGACAAAAATTGGAAAACTTTTAAGGGACTTTGAAAAAATTTCAACTGGAATTTTAGCAATTTTTTGACGTGAAATTGTAAACATGTGGACATGGATTTTGAAAATTCTAGAGAGAATTTTAAAAGCTTCAAGAGAATTTCAACAATTTTGAGAGGGATTTGAAAAGTTTCAATGGGAATGGGAAGAATTGGGACAAAAATTGGAAAATTTTTAAGGGACTTTGAAAAAATTTCAACTGGAATTTTAGCCATTTTTTGACGTGAAATTGTAAACATGTTGAAGTGGATTTTGAAAATTCTAGAGAGAATTTTAAAAGCTTCAACAGAATTTCAACAATTTTGAGAGGGATTTGAAAAGTTTCAATGGGAATGGGAAGAATTGGGACAAAAATTGGAAAATTTTTAAGGGACTTTGAAAAAATTTCAACTGGAATTTTAGCAATTTTTTGATGTGAAATTGTAAACATGTGGACATGGATTTTGAAAATTCTAGAGAGAATTTTAAAAGCTTCAAGAGAATTTCAACAATTTTGAGAGGGATTTGAAAAGTTTCAATGGGAATGGGAAGAATTGGGACAAAAATTGGAAAATTTTTAAGGGACTTTGAAAAAATTTCAACTGGAATTTTATCAATTTTTTGACGTGAAATTGTAAACATGTGGCCATGGATTTTGAAAATTCTAGAGAGAATTTTAAAAGCTTCAAGAGAATTTCAACAATTTTGAGAGGGGTTTGAAAAGTTTCAATGGGAATGGGAAGAATTGGGACAAAAATTGGAAAATTTTTAAGGGACTTTGAAAAAATTTCAACTGGAATTTTAGCCATTTTTTGACGTGAAATTGTAAACATGTGGACATGGATTTTGAAAATTCTAGAGAGAATTTTAAAAGCTTCAAGAGAATTTCAACAATTTTGAGAGGGATTTGAAAAGTTTCAATGGGAATGGGAAGAATTGGGACAAAAATTGGAAAATTTTTAAGGGACTTTGAAAAAATTTCAACTGGAATTTTAGCAATTTTTTGACGTGAAATTGTAAACATGTGGCCATGGATTTTGAAAATTCTAGAGAGAATTTTAAAAGCTTCAAGAGAATTTCAACAATTTTGAGAGGGATTTGAAAAGTTTCAATGGGAATGGGAAGAATTGGGACAAAAATTGGAAAATTTTTAAGGGACTTTGAAAAAATTTCAACTGGAATTTTAGCAATTTTTTGACGTGAAATTGTAAACATGTTGAAGTGGATTTTGAAAATTCTAGAGAGAATTTTAAAAGCTTCAACAGAATTTCAACAATTTTGAGAGGGATTTGAAAAGTTTCAATGGGAATGGGAAGAATTGGGACAAAAATTGGAAAATTTTTAAGGGACTTTGAAAAAATTTCAACTGGAATTTTAGCCATTTTTTGACGTGAAATTGTAAACATGTGGCCATGGATTTGGAAAATTCTAGAGAGAATTTTAAAAGCTTCAAGAGAATTTCAACAATTTTGAGAGGGATTTGAAAAGTTTCAATGGGAATGGGAAGAATTGGGACAAAAATTGGAAAATTTTTCAGGGACTTTGAAAAAATTTCAACTGGAATTTTAGCCATTTTTTGACGTGAAATTGTAAACATGTGGCCATGGATTTTGAAAATTCTAGAGAGAATTTTAAAAGCTTCAAGAGAATTTCAACAATTTTGAGAGGGATTTGAAAAGTTTCAATGGGAATGGGAAGAATTGGGACAAAAATTGGAAAATTTTTAAGGGACTTTGAAAAAATTTCAACTGGAATTTTAGCCATTTTTTGACGTGAAATTGTAAACATGTGGACATGGATTTTGAAAATTCTAGAGAGAATTTTAAAAGCTTCAACAGAATTTCAACAATTTTGAGAGGGATTTGAAAAGTTTCAATGGGAATGGGAAGAATTGGGACAAAAATTGGAAAATTTTTAAGGGACTTTGAAAAAATTTCAACTGGAATTTTAGCCATTTTTTGACGTGAAATTGTAAACATGTGGACATGGATTTTGAAAATTCTAGAGAGAATTTTAAAAGCTTCAACAGAATTTCTACAATTTTGAGAGGGATTTGAAAAGTTTCAATGGGAATGGGAAGAATTGGGACAAAAATTGGAAAATTTTTAAGGGACTTTGAAAAAATTTCAACTGGAATTTTAGCCATTTTTTGACGTGAAATTGTAAACATGTGGCCATAGATTTTGAAAATTCTAGAGAGAATTTTAAAAGCTTCAAGAGAATTTCAACAATTTTGAGAGGGATTTGAAAAGTTTCAATGGGAATGGGAAGAATTGGGACAAAAATTGGAAAATTTTTAAGGGACTTTGAAAAAATTTCAACTGGAATTTTAGCCATTTTTTGACGTGAAATTGTAAACATGTGGCCATGGATTTTGAAAATTCTAGAGAGAATTTTAAAAGTTTCAAGAGAATTTCAACAATTTTGAGAGGGATTTGAAAAGTTTCAATGGGAATGGGAAGAATTGGGACAAAAATTGGAAAACTTTTAAGGGACTTTGAAAAAATTTCAACTGGCATTTTAGCCATTTTTTGACGTGAAATTGTAAACATGTGGACATGGATTTTGAAAATCCTAGAGAGAATTTTAAAAGCTTCAACAGAATTTCAACAATTTTGAGAGGGATTTGAAAAGTTTCAATGGGAATGGGAAGAATTGGGACAAAAATTGGAAAATTTTTAAGGGACTTTGAAAAAATTTCAACTGGAATTTTAGCCATTTTTTGACGTGAAATTGTAAACATGTGGACATGGATTTTGAAAATTCTAGAGAGAATTTTAAAAGCTTCAAGAGAATTTCAACAATTTTGAGAGGGATTTGAAAAGTTTCAATGGGAATGGGAAGAATTGGGACAAAAATTGGAAAATTTTTAAGGGACTTTGAAAAAATTTCAACTGGAATTTTAGCAATTTTTTGACGTGAAATTGTAAACATGTGGACATGGATTTTGAAAATTCTAGAGAGAATTTTAAAAGCTTCAAGAGAATTTCAACAATTTTGAGAGGGATTTGAAAAGTTTCAATGGGAATGGGAAGAATTGGGACAAAAATTGGAAAACTTTTAAGGGACTTTGAAAAAATTTCAACTGGAATTTTAGCCATTTTTTGACGTGAAATTGTAAACATGTGGCCATGGATTTTGAAAATTCTAGAGAGAATTTTAAAAGCTTCAAGAGAATTTCAACAATTTTGAGAGGGATTTGAAAAGTTTCAATGGGAATGGGAAGAATTGGGACAAAAATTGGAAAATTTTGAAGGGACTTTGAAAAAATTTCAACTGGAATTTTAGCCATTTTTTGACGTGAAATTGTAAACATGTGGACATGGATTTTGAAAATTCTAGAGAGAATTTTAAAAGCTTCAACAGAATTTCAACAATTTTGAGAGGGATTTGAAAAGTTTCAATGGGAATGGGAAGAATTGGGACAAAAATTGGAAAATTTTTAAGGGACTTTGAAAAAATTTCAACTGGAATTTTAGCAATTTTTTGACGTGAAATTGTAAACATGTGGCCATGGATTTGGAAAATTCTAGAGAGAATTTTAAAAGCTTCAAGAGAATTTCAACAATTTTGAGAGGGATTTGAAAAGTTTCAATGGGAATGGGAAGAATTGGGACAAAAATTGGAAAATTTTTAAGGGACTTTGAAAAAATTTCAACTGGAATTTTAGCCATTTTTTGACGTGAAATTGTAAACATGTGGACATGGATTTTGAAAATTCTAGAGAGAATTTTAAAAGCTTCAACAGAATTTCAACAATTTTGAGAGGGATTTGAAAAGTTTCAATGGGAATGGGAAGAATTGGGACAAAAATTGGAAAATTTTTAAGGGACTTTGAAAAAATTTCAACTGGAATTTTAGCCATTTTTTGACGTGAAATTGTAAACATGTGGACATGGATTTTGAAAATTCTAGAGAGAATTTTAAAAGCTTCAAGAGAATTTCAACAATTTTGAGAGGGATTTGAAAAGTTTCAATGGGAATGGGAAGAATTGGGACAAAAATTGGAAAACTTTTAAGGGACTTTGAAAAAATTTCAACTGGAATTTTAGCCATTTTTTGACGTGAAATTGTAAACATGTGGACATGGATTTTGAAAATTCTAGAGAGAATTTTAAAAGCTTCAAGAGAATTTCAACAATTTTGAGAGGGATTTGAAAAGTTTCAATGGGAATGGGAAGAATTGGGACAAAAATTGGAAAACTTTTAAGGGACTTTGAAAAAATTTCAACTGGAATTTTAGCCATTTTTTGACGTGAAATTGTAAACATGTTGAAGTGGATTTTGAAAATTCTAGAGAGAATTTTAAAAGCTTCAACAGAATTTCAACAATTTTGAGAGGGATTTGAAAAGTTTCAATGGGAATGGGAAGAATTGGGACAAAAATTGGAAAACTTTTAAGGGACTTTGAAAAAATTTCAACTGGCATTTTAGCCATTTTTTGACGTGAAATTGTAAACA
The DNA here is from genome assembly GCF_964273445.1 of Streptopelia decaocto. Taxonomy (NCBI): domain Eukaryota; kingdom Metazoa; phylum Chordata; class Aves; order Columbiformes; family Columbidae; genus Streptopelia; species Streptopelia decaocto. The sequence goes on along the minus strand of NW_028115539.1, from coordinate 19,272 downwards.
TGTGGACATGGATTTTGAAAATCCTAGAGAGAATTTTAAAAGCTTGAAGAGAATTTCAACAATTTTGAGAGGGATTTGAAAAGTTTCAATGGCAATGGGAAGAATTGGGACAAAAATTGGAAAATTTTTAAGGGACTTTGAAAAAATTTCAACTGGAATTTTAGCCATTTTTTGACGTGAAATTGTAAACATGTGGACATGGATTTTGAAAATTCTAGAGAGAATTTTAAAAGCTTCAACAGAATTTCAACAATTTTGAGAGGGATTTGAAAAGTTTCAATGGGAATGGGAAGAATTGGGACAAAAATTGGAAAATTTTTAAGGGACTTTGAAAAAATTTCAACTGGAATTTTAGCAATTTTTTGACGTGAAATTGTAAACATGTGGACATGGATTTTGAAAATTCTAGAGAGAATTTTAAAAGCTTCAAGAGAATTTCAACAATTTTGAGAGGGATTTGAAAAGTTTCAATGGGAATGGGAAGAATTGGGACAAAAATTGGAAAACTTTTAAGGGACTTTGAAAAAATTTCAACTGGAATTTTAGCCATTTTTTGACGTGAAATTGTAAACATGTGGCCATGGATTTTGAAAATTCTAGAGAGAATTTTAAAAGCTTCAAGAGAATTTCAACAATTTTGAGAGGGATTTGAAAAGTTTCAATGGGAATGGGAAGAATTGGGACAAAAATTGGAAAATTTTGAAGGGACTTTGAAAAAATTTCAACTGGAATTTTAGCCATTTTTTGACGTGAAATTGTAAACATGTGGACATGGATTTTGAAAATTCTAGAGAGAATTTTAAAAGCTTCAACAGAATTTCAACAATTTTGAGAGGGATTTGAAAAGTTTCAATGGGAATGGGAAGAATTGGGACAAAAATTGGAAAATTTTTAAGGGACTTTGAAAAAATTTCAACTGGAATTTTAGCCATTTTTTGACGTGAAATTGTAAACATGTGGCCATGGATTTGGAAAATTCTAGAGAGAATTTTAAAAGCTTCAAGAGAATTTCAACAATTTTGAGAGGGATTTGAAAAGTTTCAATGGGAATGGGAAGAATTGGGACAAAAATTGGAAAATTTTTAAGGGACTTTGAAAAAATTTCAACTGGAATTTTAGCCATTTTTTGACGTGAAATTGTAAACATGTGGACATGGATTTTGAAAATTCTAGAGAGAATTTTAAAAGCTTCAACAGAATTTCAACAATTTTGAGAGGGATTTGAAAAGTTTCAATGGGAATGGGAAGAATTGGGACAAAAATTGGAAAATTTTTAAGGGACTTTGAAAAAATTTCAACTGGAATTTTAGCCATTTTTTGACATGAAATTGTAAACATGTGGACATGGATTTTGAAAATTCTAGAGAGAATTTTAAAAGCTTCAACAGAATTTCAATAATTTTGAGAGGGATTTGAAAAGTTTCAATGGGAATGGGAAGAATTGGGACAAAAATTGGAAAACTTTTAAGGGACTTTGAAAAAATTTCAACTGGAATTTTAGCAATTTTTTGACGTGAAATTGTAAACATGTGGACATGGATTTTGAAAATTCTAGAGAGAATTTTAAAAGCTTCAAGAGAATTTCAACAATTTTGAGAGGGATTTGAAAAGTTTCAATGGGAATGGGAAGAATTGGGACAAAAATTGGAAAACTTTTAAGGGACTTTGAAAAAATTTCAACTGGAATTTTAGCCATTTTTTGACGTGAAATTGTAAAATGTGGACATGGATTTTGAAAATTCTAGAGAGAATTTTAAAAGCTTCAACAGAATTTCAACAATTTTGAGAGGGATTTGAAAAGTTTCAATGGGAATGGGAAGAATTGGGACAAAAATTGGAAAATTTTTAAGGGACTTTGAAAAAATTTCAACTGGAATTTTAGCCATTTTTTGACGTGAAATTGTAAACATGTGGACATGGATTTTGAAAATTCTAGAGAGAATTTTAAAAGCTTCAACAGAATTTCAACAATTTTGAGAGGGATTTGAAAAGTTTCAATGGGAATGGGAAGAATTGGGACAAAAATTGGAAAATTTTTAAGGGACTTTGAAAAAATTTCAACTGGAATTTTAGCCATTTTTTGACGTGAAATTGTAAACATGTGGACATGGATTTTGAAAATTCTAGAGAGAATTTTAAAAGCTTCAAGAGAATTTCAACAATTTTGAGAGGGATTTGAAAAGTTTCAATGGGAATGGGAAGAATTGGGACAAAAATTGGAAAACTTTTAAGGGACTTTGAAAAAATTTCAACTGGAATTTTAGCAATTTTTTGACGTGAAATTGTAAACATGTGGACATGGATTTTGAAAATTCTAGAGAGAATTTTAAAAGCTTCAACAGAATTTCAACAATTTTGAGAGGGATTTGAAAAGTTTCAATGGGAATGGGAAGAATTGGGACAAAAATTGGAAAACTTTTAAGGGACTTTGAAAAAATTTCAACTGGAATTTTAGCCATTTTTTTACGTGAAATTGTAAACATGTGGACATGGATTTTGAAAATTCTAGAGAGAATTTTAAAAGCTTCAAGAGAATTTCAACAATTTTGAGAGGGATTTGAAAAGTTTCAATGGGAATGGGAAGAATTGGGACAAAAATTGGAAAACTTTTAAGGGACTTTGAAAAAATTTCAACTGGAATTTTAGCCATTTTTTGACGTGAAATTGTAAACATGTGGCCATGGATTTTGAAAATTCTAGAGAGAATTTTAAAAGCTTCAACAGAATTTCAACAATTTTGAGAGGGATTTGAAAAGTTTCAATGGGAATGGGAAGAATTGGGACAAAAATTGGAAAACTTTTAAGGGACTTTGAAAAAATTTCAACTGGAATTTTAGCCATTTTTTGACGTGAAATTGTAAACATGTTGAAGTGGATTTTGAAAATTCTAGAGAGAATTTTAAAAGCTTCAACAGAATTTCAACAATTTTGAGAGGGATTTGAAAAGTTTCAATGGGAATGGGAAGAATTGGGACAAAAATTGGAAAACTTTTAAGGGACTTTGAAAAAATTTCAACTGGCATTTTAGCCATTTTTTGACGTGAAATTGTAAACATGTGGACATGGATTTTGAAAATCCTAGAGAGAATTTTAAAAGCTTGAAGAGAATTTCAACAATTTTGAGAGGGATTTGAAAAGTTTCAATGGGAATGGGAAGAATTGGGACAAAAATTGGAAAATTTTTAAGGGACTTTGAAAAAATTTCAACTGGAATTTTAGCCATTTTTTGACGTGAAATTGTAAACATGTGGACATGGATTTTGAAAATTCTAGAGAGAATTTTAAAAGCTTCAACAGAATTTCAACAATTTTGAGAGGGATTTGAAAAGTTTCAATGGGAATGGGAAGAATTGGGACAAAAATTGGAAAATTTTTAAGGGACTTTGAAAAAATTTCAACTGGAATTTTAGCAATTTTTTGACGTGAAATTGTAAACATGTGGACATGGATTTTGAAAATTCTAGAGAGAATTTTAAAAGCTTCAAGAGAATTTCAACAATTTTGAGAGGGATTTGAAAAGTTTCAATGGGAATGGGAAGAATTGGGACAAAAATTGGAAAATTTTTAAGGGACTTTGAAAAAATTTCAACTGGAATTTTAGCCATTTTTTGACGTGAAATTGTAAACATGTTGAAGTGGATTTTGAAAATTCTAGAGAGAATTTTAAAAGCTTCAACAGAATTTCAACAATTTTGAGAGGGATTTGAAAAGTTTCAATGGGAATGGGAAGAATTGGGACAAAAATTGGAAAATTTTTAAGGGACTTTGAAAAAATTTCAACTGGAATTTTAGCCATTTTTTGACGTGAAATTGTAAACATGTGGCCATGGATTTTGAAAATTCTAGAGAGAATTTTAAAAGCTTCAAGAGAATTTCAACAATTTTGAGAGGGATTTGAAAAGTTTCAATGGGAATGGGAAGAATTGGGACAAAAATTGGAAAATTTTTAAGGGACTTTGAAAAAATTTCAACTGGAATTTTAGCCATTTTTTGACGTGAAATTGTAAACATGTGGACATGGATTTTGAAAATTCTAGAGAGAATTTTAAAAGCTTCAACAGAATTTCAACAATTTTGAGAGGGATTTGAAAAGTTTCAATGGGAATGGGAAGAATTGGGACAAAAATTGGAAAATTTTTAAGGGACTTTGAAAAAATTTCAACTGGAATTTTAGCCATTTTTTGACGTGAAATTGTAAACATGTGGCCATGGATTTTGAAAATTCTAGAGAGAATTTTAAAAGCTTCAAGAGAATTTCAACAATTTTGAGAGGGATTTGAAAAGTTTCAATGGGAATGGGAAGAATTGGGACAAAAATTGGAAAATTTTTAAGGGACTTTGAAAAAATTTCAACTGGAATTTTAGCCATTTTTTGACGTGAAATTGTAAACATGTGGCCATGGATTTTGAAAATTCTAGAGAGAATTTTAAAAGCTTCAACAGAATTTCAACAATTTTGAGAGGGATTTGAAAAGTTTCAATGGGAATGGGAAGAATTGGGACAAAAATTGGAAAACTTTTAAGGGACTTTGAAAAAATTTCAACTGGAATTTTAGCCATTTTTTGACGTGAAATTGTAAACATGTGGACATGGATTTTGAAAATTCTAGAGAGAATTTTAAAAGCTTCAAGAGAATTTCAACAATTTTGAGAGGGATTTGAAAAGTTTCAATGGGAATGGGAAGAATTGGGACAAAAATTGGAAAATTTTGAAGGGACTTTGAAAAAATTTCAACTGGAATTTTAGCCATTTTTTGACGTGAAATTGTAAACATGTGGACATGGATTCTGAAAATTCTAGAGAGAATTTTAAAAGCTTCAACAGAATTTCAACAATTTTGAGAGGGATTTGAAAAGTTTCAATGGGAATGGGAAGAATTGGGACAAAAATTGGAAAATTTTTAAGGGACTTTGAAAAAATTTCAACTGGAATTTTAGCCATTTTTTGACGTGAAATTGTAAACATGTGGCCATGGATTTGGAAAATTCTAGAGAGAATTTTAAAAGCTTCAAGAGAATTTCAACAATTTTGAGAGGGATTTGAAAAGTTTCAATGGGAATGGGAAGAATTGGGACAAAAATTGGAAAATTTTTCAGGGACTTTGAAAAAATTTCAACTGGAATTTTAGCCATTTTTTGACGTGAAATTGTAAACATGTTGAAGTGGATTTTGAAAATTCTAGAGAGAATTTTAAAAGCTTCAACAGAATTTCAACAATTTTGAGAGGGATTTGAAAAGTTTCAATGGGAATGGGAAGAATTGGGACAAAAATTGGAAAATTTTTAAGGGACTTTGAAAAAATTTCAACTGGAATTTTAGCCATTTTTTGACGTGAAATTGTAAACATGTGGACATGGATTTTGAAAATTCTAGAGAGAATTTTAAAAGCTTCAAGAGAATTTCAACAATTTTGAGAGGGATTTGAAAAGTTTCAATGGGAATGGGAAGAATTGGGACAAAAATTGGAAAATTTTTAAGGGACTTTGAAAAAATTTCAACTGGAATTTTAGCCATTTTTTGACGTGAAATTGTAAACATGTTGAAGTGGATTTTGAAAATTCTAGAGAGAATTTTAAAAGCTTCAACAGAATTTCAACAATTTTGAGAGGGATTTGAAAAGTTTCAATGGGAATGGGAAGAATTGGGACAAAAATTGGAAAATTTTTAAGGGACTTTGAAAAAATTTCAACTGGAATTTTAGCCATTTTTTGACGTGAAATTGTAAACATGTGGCCATGGATTTTGAAAATTCTAGAGAGAATTTTAAAAGCTTCAACAGAATTTCAACAATTTTGAGAGGGATTTGAAAAGTTTCAATGGGAATGGGAAGAATTGGGACAAAAATTGGAAAATTTTTAAGGGACTTTGAAAAAATTTCAACTGGAATTTTAGCCATTTTTTGACGTGAAATTGTAAACATGTGGCCATGGATTTTGAAAATTCTAGAGAGAATTTTAAAAGCTTCAAGAGAATTTCAACAATTTTGAGAGGGATTTGAAAAGTTTCAATGGGAATGGGAAGAATTGGGACAAAAATTGGAAAATTTTTAAGGGACTTTGAAAAAATTTCAACTGGAATTTTAGCCATTTTTTGACGTGAAATTGTAAACATGTGGCCATGGATTTTGAAAATTCTAGAGAGAATTTTAAAAGCTTCAAGAGAATTTCAACAATTTTGAGAGGGATTTGAAAAGTTTCAATGGGAATGGGAAGAATTGGGACAAAAATTGGAAAATTTTTAAGGGACTTTGAAAAAATTTCAACTGGAATTTTAGCCATTTTTTGACGTGAAATTGTAAACATGTGGCCATGGATTTTGAAAATTCTAGAGAGAATTTTAAAAGCTTCAACAGAATTTCAACAATTTTGAGAGGGATTTGAAAAGTTTCAATGGGAATGGGAAGAATTGGGACAAAAATTGGAAAACTTTTAAGGGACTTTGAAAAAATTTCAACTGGAATTTTAGCCATTTTTTGACGTGAAATTGTAAACATGTGGACATGGATTTTGAAAATTCTAGAGAGAATTTTAAAAGCTTCAAGAGAATTTCAACAATTTTGAGAGGGATTTGAAAAGTTTCAATGGGAATGGGAAGAATTGGGACAAAAATTGGAAAATTTTTAAGGGACTTTGAAAAAATTTCAACTGGAATTTTAGCCATTTTTTGACGTGAAATTGTAAACATGTGGACATGGATTCTGAAAATTCTAGAGAGAATTTTAAAAGCTTCAACAGAATTTCAACAATTTTGAGAGGGATTTGAAAAGTTTCAATGGGAATGGGAAGAATTGGGACAAAAATTGGAAAATTTTTAAGGGACTTTGAAAAAATTTCAACTGGAATTTTAGCCATTTTTTGACGTGAAATTGTAAACATGTGGCCATGGATTTGGAAAATTCTAGAGAGAATTTTAAAAGCTTCAAGAGAATTTCAACAATTTTGAGAGGGATTTGAAAAGTTTCAATGGGAATGGGAAGAATTGGGACAAAAATTGGAAAATTTTTCAGGGACTTTGAAAAAATTTCAACTGGAATTTTAGCCATTTTTTGACGTGAAATTGTAAACATGTTGAAGTGGATTTTGAAAATTCTAGAGAGAATTTTAAAAGCTTCAACAGAATTTCAACAATTTTGAGAGGGATTTGAAAAGTTTCAATGGGAATGGGAAGAATTGGGACAAAAATTGGAAAATTTTTAAGGGACTTTGAAAAAATTTCAACTGGAATTTTAGCCATTTTTTGACGTGAAATTGTAAACATGTGGACATGGATTTTGAAAATTCTAGAGAGAATTTTAAAAGCTTCAAGAGAATTTCAACAATTTTGAGAGGGATTTGAAAAGTTTCAATGGGAATGGGAAGAATTGGGACAAAAATTGGAAAATTTTTAAGGGACTTTGAAAAAATTTCAACTGGAATTTTAGCCATTTTTTGACGTGAAATTGTAAACATGTGGACATGGATTTTGAAAATTCTAGAGAGAATTTTAAAAGCTTCAACAGAATTTCAACAATTTTGAGAGGGATTTGAAAAGTTTCAATGGGAATGGGAAGAATTGGGACAAAAATTGGAAAATTTTTAAGGGACTTTGAAAAAATTTCAACTGGAATTTTAGCCATTTTTTGACGTGAAATTGTAAACATGTGGCCATGGATTTTGAAAATTCTAGAGAGAATTTTAAAAGCTTCAAGAGAATTTCAACAATTTTGAGAGGGATTTGAAAAGTTTCAATGGGAATGGGAAGAATTGGGACAAAAATTGGAAAATTTTTAAGGGACTTTGAAAAAATTTCAACTGGAATTTTAGCCATTTTTTGACGTGAAATTGTAAACATGTGGCCATGGATTTTGAAAATTCTAGAGAGAATTTTAAAAGCTTCAACAGAATTTCAACAATTTTGAGAGGGATTTGAAAAGTTTCAATGGGAATGGGAAGAATTGGGACAAAAATTGGAAAACTTTTAAGGGACTTTGAAAAAATTTCAACTGGAATTTTAGCCATTTTTTGACGTGAAATTGTAAACATGTGGACATGGATTTTGAAAATTCTAGAGAGAATTTTAAAAGCTTCAAGAGAATTTCAACAATTTTGAGAGGGATTTGAAAAGTTTCAATGGGAATGGGAAGAATTGGGACAAAAATTGGAAAATTTTTAAGGGACTTTGAAAAAATTTCAACTGGAATTTTAGCCATTTTTTGACGTGAAATTGTAAACATGTGGACATGGATTCTGAAAATTCTAGAGAGAATTTTAAAAGCTTCAACAGAATTTCAACAATTTTGAGAGGGATTTGAAAAGTTTCAATGGGAATGGGAAGAATTGGGACAAAAATTGGAAAATTTTTAAGGGACTTTGAAAAAATTTCAACTGGAATTTTAGCCATTTTTTGACGTGAAATTGTAAACATGTGGCCATGGATTTGGAAAATTCTAGAGAGAATTTTAAAAGCTTCAAGAGAATTTCAACAATTTTGAGAGGGATTTGAAAAGTTTCAATGGGAATGGGAAGAATTGGGACAAAAATTGGAAAATTTTTCAGGGACTTTGAAAAAATTTCAACTGGAATTTTAGCCATTTTTTGACGTGAAATTGTAAACATGTTGAAGTGGATTTTGAAAATTCTAGAGAGAATTTTAAAAGCTTCAACAGAATTTCAACAATTTTGAGAGGGATTTGAAAAGTTTCAATGGGAATGGGAAGAATTGGGACAAAAATTGGAAAATTTTTAAGGGACTTTGAAAAAATTTCAACTGGAATTTTAGCCATTTTTTGACGTGAAATTGTAAACATGTGGCCATGGATTTTGAAAATTCTAGAGAGAATTTTAAAGCTTCAACAGAATTTCAACAATTTTGAGAGGGATTTGAAAAGTTTCAATGGGAATGGGAAGAATTGGGACAAAAATTGGAAAATTTTTAAGGGACTTTGAAAAAATTTCAACTGGAATTTTTAGCCATTTTTTGACGTGAAATTGTAAACATGTGGACATGGATTTTGAAAATTCTAGAGAGAATTTTAAAAGCTTCAACAGAATTTCAACAATTTTGAGAGGGATTTGAAAAGTTTCAATGGGAATGGGAAGAATTGGGACAAAAATTGGAAAATTTTTAAGGGACTTTGAAAAAATTTCAACTGGAATTTTAGCCATTTTTTGACGTGAAATTGTAAACATGTGGCCATGGATTTTGAAAATTCTAGAGAGAATTTTAAAAGCTTCAAGAGAATTTCAACAATTTTGAGAGGGATTTGAAAAGTTTCAATGGGAATGGGAAGAATTGGGACAAAAATTGGAAAATTTTTAAGGGACTTTGAAAAAATTTCAACTGGAATTTTAGCCATTTTTTGACGTGAAATTGTAAACATGTGGCCATGGATTTTGAAAATTCTAGAGAGAATTTTAAAAGCTTCAACAGAATTTCAACAATTTTGAGAGGGATTTGAAAAGTTTCAATGGGAATGGGAAGAATTGGGACAAAAATTGGAAAACTTTTAAGGGACTTTGAAAAAATTTCAACTGGAATTTTAGCCATTTTTTGACGTGAAATTGTAAACATGTGGACATGGATTTTGAAAATTCTAGAGAGAATTTTAAAAGCTTCAAGAGAATTTCAACAATTTTGAGAGGGATTTGAAAAGTTTCAATGGGAATGGGAAGAATTGGGACAAAAATTGGAAAACTTTTAAGGGACTTTGAAAAAATTTCAACTGAATTTTAGCCATTTTTTGACGTGAAATTGTAAACATGTGGCCATGGATTTTGAAAATTCTAGAGAGAATTTTAAAAGCTTCAAGAGAATTTCAACAATTTTGAGAGGGATTTGAAAAGTTTCAATGGGAATGGGAAAGAATTGGGACAAAAATTGGAAAATTTTGAAGGGACTTTGAAAAAATTTCAACTGGAATTTTAGCCATTTTTTACGTGAAATTGTAAACATGTGGACATGGATTTTGAAAATTCTAGAGGGAATTTTAAAAGCTTCAAGAGAATTTCAACAATTTTGAGAGGGATTTGAAAAGTTTCAATGGGAATGGGAAGAATTGGGACAAAAATTGGAAAATTTTTAAGGGACTTTGAAAAAATTTCAACTGGAATTTTAGCCATTTTTTGACGTGAAATTGTAAACATGTGGACATGGATTTTGAAAATTCTAGAGAGAATTTTAAAAGCTTCAAGAGAATTTCAACAATTTTGAGAGGGATTTGAAAAGTTTCAATGGGAATGGGAAGAATTGGGACAAAAATTGGAAACTTTTAAGGGACTTTGAAAAAATTTCAACTGGAATTTAGCCATTTTTTGACGTGAAATTGTAAACATGTGGACATGGATTTTGAAAATTCTAGAGAGAATTTTAAAAGCTTCAACAGAATTTCAACAATTTTGAGAGGGATTTGAAAAGTTTCAATGGGAATGGGAAGAATTGGGACAAAAATTGGAAAATTTTTAAGGACTTTGAAAAATTTCAACTGGAATTTTAGCCATTTTTTGACGTGAAATTGTAAACATGTGGACATGGATTTTGAAAATTCTAGAGAGAATTTTAAAAGCTTCAAGAGAATTTCAACAATTTTGAGAGGGATTTGAAAAGTTTCAATGGGAATGGGAAGAATTGGGACAAAAATTGGAAAACTTTTAAGGGACTTTGAAAAAATTTCAACTGGAATTTTAGCCATTTTTTTGACGTGAAATTGTAAACATGTGGCCATGGATTTTGAAAATTCTAGAGAGAATTTTAAAAGCTTCAACAGAATTTCAACAATTTTGAGAGGGTTTTGAAAAGTTTCAATGGGAATGGGAAGAATTGGACAAAAATTGGAAAATTTTAAGGGACTTTGAAAAAATTTCAACTGGAATTTTAGCCATTTTTTGACGTGAAATTGTAAACATGTGGACATGGATTTTGAAAATTCTAGAGAGAATTTTAAAAGCTTCAAGAGAATTTCAACAATTTTGAGAGGGATTTGAAAAGTTTCAATGGGAATGGGAAGAATTGGGACAAAAATTGGAAAACTTTTAAGGGACTTTGAAAAAATTCAACTGGAATTTTAGCCATTTTTTGACGTGAAATTGTAAACATGTGGCCATGGATTTTGAAAATTCTAGAGAGAATTTTAAAAGCTTCAACAGAATTTCAACAATTTTGAGAGGGATTTGAAAAGTTTCAATGGGAATGGGAAGAATTGGGACAAAAATTGGAAAATTTTGAAGGGACTTTGAAAAATTTCAACTGGAATTTTAGCCATTTTTTGACGTGAAATTGTAAACATGTGGACATGGATTTTGAAAATTCTAGAGAGAATTTTAAAAGCTTCAACAGAATTTCAACAATTTTGAGAGGGATTTGAAAAGTTTCAATGGGAATGGGAAGAATTGGGACAAAAATTGGAAAATTTTTAAGGGACTTTGAAAAAATTTCAACTGGAATTTTAGCCATTTTTTGACGTGAAATTGTAAACATGTGGCCATGGATTTTGAAAATTCTAGAGAGAATTTTAAAAGCTTCAACAGAATTTCAACAATTTTGAGAGGGATTTGAAAAGTTTCAATGGGAATGGGAAGAATTGGGACAAAAATTGGAAAATTTTTAAGGGACTTTGAAAAAATTTCAACTGGAATTTTAGCCATTTTTTTACGTGAAATTGTAAACATGTGGCCATGGATTTTGAAAATCCTAGAGAGAATTTTAAAAGCTTCAACAGAATTTCAACAATTTTGAGAGGGATTTGAAAAGTTTCAATGGGAATGGGAAGAATTGGGACAAAAATTGGAAATTTTGAAGGGACTTTGAAAAAATTTCAACTGGAATTTTAGCCATTTTTTGACGTGAAATTGTAAACATGTGGCCATGGATTTTGAAAATTCTAGAGAATTTTAAAAGCTTCAACAGAATTTCAACAATTTTGAGAGGGATTTGAAAAGTTTCAATGGGAATGGGAAGAATTGGGACAAAAATTGGAAAATTTTTCAGGGACTTTTGAAAAAATTTCAACTGGAATTTTAGCCATTTTTTGACGTGAAATTGTAAACATGTGGCCATGGATTTTGGAAAATTCTAGAGAGAATTTTAAAAGCTTCAAGAGAATTTCAACAATTTTGAGAGGGATTTGAAAAGTTTCAATGGGAATGGGAAGAATTGGGACAAAAATTGGAAAATTTTGAAGGGACTTTGAAAAAATTTCAACTGGAATTTTAGCCATTTTTTGACGTGAAATTGTAAACATGTGGCCATGGATTTTGAAAATTCTAGAGAATTTTAAAAGCTTCAACAGAATTTCAACAATTTTGAGAGGGATTTGAAAAGTTTCAATGGGAATGGGAAGAATTGGGACAAAAATTGGAAAATTTTGAAGGGACTTCGAAAAAATTTCAACTGGAATTTTAGCCATTTTTTGACGTGAAATTGTAAACATGTGGACATGGATTTTGAAAATTCTAGAGAGAATTTTAAAAGCTTCAACAGAATTTCAACATTTTGAGAGGGATTTGAAAAGTTTCAATGGGAATGGGAAGAATTGGGACAAAAATTGGAAAATTTTTAAGGGACTTTGAAAAAATTTCAACTGGAATTTTAGCCATTTTTTGACGTGAAATTGTAAACATGTGGCCATGGATTTTGAAAATTCTAGAGAGAATTTTAAAAGCTTCAAGAGAATTTCAACAATTTTGAGAGGGATTTGAAAAGTTTCAATGGGAATGGGAAGAATTGGGACAAAAATTGGAAAATTTTTAAGGGACTTTGAAAAAATTTCAACTGGAATTTTAGCCATTTTTAGGACGTGAAATTGTAAACATGTGGCCATGGATTTTGAAAATTCTAGAGAGAATTTTAAAAGTTTCAAGAGAATTTCAACAAATTTTGAGAGGGATTTGAAAAGTTTCAATGGGAATGGGAAGAATTGGGACAAAAATTGGAAAACTTTTAAGGGACTTTGAAAAAATTTCAACTGGCATTTTAGCCATTTTTTGACGTGAAATTGTAAACATGTGGACATGGATTTTGAAAATCCTAGAGAGAATTTTAAAAGCTTCAACAGAATTTCAACAATTTTGAGAGGGATTTGAAAAGTTTCAATGGGAATGGGAAGAATTGGGACAAAAATTGGAAAATTTTTAAGGGACTTTGAAAAAATTTCAACTGGAATTTTAGCCATTTATTGACGTGAAATTGTAAACATGTGGACATGGATTTTGAAAATTCTAGAGAGAATTTTAAAAGCTTCAACAGAATTTCAACAATTTTGAGAGGGATTTGAAAAGTTTCAATGGGAATGGGAAGAATTGGGACAAAAATTGGAAAATTTTTAAGGGACTTTGAAAAAATTTCAACTGAATTTTAGCCATTTTTTGACGTGAAATTGTAAACATGTGGACATGGATTTTGAAAATTCTAGAGAGAATTTTAAAAGCTTCAACAGAATTTCAACAATTTTGAGAGGGATTTGAAAAGTTTCAATGGGAATGGGAAGAATTGGGACAAAAATTGGAAAATTTTTAAGGGACTTTGAAAAAATTTCAACTGGAATTTTAGCCATTTTTTGACGTGAAATTGTAACATGTGGCCATGGATTTTGAAAATTCTAGAGAGAATTTTAAAAGCTTCAAGAGAATTTCAACAATTTTGAGAGGGATTTGAAAAGTTTCAATGGGAATGGGAAGAATTGGGACAAAAATTGGAAATTTTTAAGGGACTTTGAAAAAATTTCAACTGGAATTTTAGCCATTTTTTGACGTGAATTGTAAACATGTGGACATGGATTTTGAAAATTCTAGAGAGAATTTTAAAAGCTTCAACAGAATTTCAACAATTTTGAGAGGGATTTGAAAAGTTTCAATGGGAATGGGAAGAATTGGGACAAAAATTGGAAAATTTTTAAGGGACTTTGAAAAAATTTCAACTGGAATTTTAGCCATTTTTTGACGTGAAATTGTAAACATGTGGCCATGGATTTTGAAAATTCTAGAGAGAATTTTAAAAGCTTCAAGAGATTTCAACAATTTTGAGAGGGATTTGAAAAGTTTCAATGGGAATGGGAAAGAATTGGGACAAAAATTGGAAAATTTTTAAGGGACTTTGAAAAAATTTCAACTGGAATTTTAGCCATTTTTTGACGTGAAATTGTAAACATGTGGCCATGGATTTTGAAAATTCTAGAGAGAATTTTAAAAGCTTCAACAGAATTTCAACAATTTTGAGAGGGATTTGAAAAGTTTCAATGGGAATGGGAAGAATTGGGACAAAAATTGGAAAATTTTTAAGGGACTTTGAAAAAATTTCAACTGGAATTTTAGCCATTTTTTGACGTGAAATTGTAAACATGTGGCCATGGATTTGAAAATTCTAGAGAGAATTTTAAAAGCTTCAAGAGAATTTCAACAATTTTGAGAGGGATTTGAAAAGTTTCAATGGGAATGGGAAGAATTGGGACAAAAATTGGAAAATTTTTAAGGGACTTTGAAAAATTTCAACTGGAATTTTAGCCATTTTTTGACGTGAAATTGTAAACATGTGGCCATGGATTTTGAAAATTCTAGAGAGAATTTTAAAAGCTTCAAGAGAATTTCAACAATTTTGAGAGGGATTTGAAAGTTTCAATGGGAATGGGAAGAATTGGGACAAAAATTGGAAAATTTTTAAGGGACTTTGAAAAAATTTCAACTGGAATTTTAGCCATTTTTTGACGTGAAATTGTAAACATGTGGCCATGGATTTTGAAAATTCTAGAGAGAATTTTAAAAGTTTCAAGAGAATTTCAACAATTTTGAGAGGGATTTGAAAAGTTTCAATGGGAATGGGAAGAATTGGGACAAAAATTGGGAAAACTTTTTAAGGGACTTTGAAAAAATTTCAACTGGCATTTTAGCCATTTTTTGACGTGAAATTGTAAACATGTGGACATGGATTTTGAAAATCCTAGAGAGAATTTTAAAAGCTTCAACAGAATTTCAACAATTTTGAGAGGGATTTGAAAAGTTCAATGGGAATGGGAAGAATTTGGGACAAAAATTGGAAAATTTTTAAGGGACTTTGAAAAAATTTCAACTGGAATTTTAGCCATTTATTGACGTGAAATTGTAAACATGTGGACATGGATTTTGAAAATTCTAGAGAGAATTTTAAAAGCTTCAACAGAATTTCAACAATTTTTGAGAGGGATTTGAAAAGTTTCAATGGGAATGGGAAGAATTGGGACAAAAATTGGAAAATTTTTAAGGGACTTTGAAAAAATTTCAACTGGAATTTTAGCCATTTTTTGACGTGAAAATTGTAAACATGTGGACATGGATTTTGAAAATTCTAGAGAGAATTTTAAAAGCTTCAACAGAATTTCAACAATTTTGAGAGGGATTTGAAAAGTTTCAATGGGAATGGGAAGAATTGGGACAAAAATTGGAAAATTTTTAAGGGACTTTGAAAAAATTTCAACTGGAATTTTAGCCATTTTTTGACGTGAAATTGTAAACATGTGGACATGGATTTTGAAAATTCTAGAGAGAATTTTAAAAGCTTCAAGAGAATTTCAACAATTTTGAGAGGGATTTGAAAAGTTTCAATGGGAATGGGAAGAATTGGGACAAAAATTGGAAAATTTTTAAGGGACTTTGAAAAAATTTCAACTGGAATTTTAGCCATTTTTTGACGTGAAATTGTAAACATGTGGACATGGATTTTGAAAATTCTAGAGAGAATTTTAAAAGCTTCAACAGAATTTCAACAATTTTGAGAGGGATTTGAAAAGTTTCAATGGGAATGGGAAGAATTGGGACAAAAATTGGAAAATTTTTAAGGGACTTTGAAAAAATTTCAACTGGAATTTTAGCAATTTTTTTATGTGAAATTGTAAACATGTGGACATGGATTTTGAAAATTCTAGAGAGAATTTTAAAAGCTTCAAGAGAATTTCAACAATTTTGAGAGGGATTTGAAAAGTTTCAATGGGAATGGGAAGAATTGGGACAAAAATTGGAAAATTTTTAAGGGACTTTGAAAAAATTTCAACTGGAATTTTAGCCATTTTTTGACGTGAAATTGTAAACATGTTGAAGTGGATTTTGAAAATTCTAGAGAGAATTTTAAAAGCTTCAACAGAAATTTCAACAATTTTGAGAGGGATTTGAAAAGTTTCAATGGGAATGGGAAGAATTGGGACAAAAATTGGAAAATTTTTAAGGGACTTTGAAAAAATTTCAACTGGAATTTTAGCAATTTTTTATGTGAAATTGTAAACATGTGGCCATGGATTTTGAAAATTCTAGAGAGAATTTTAAAAGCTTCAAGAGAATTTCAACAATTTTGAGAGGGATTTGAAAAGTTTCAATGGGAATGGGAAGAATTGGGACAAAAATTGGAAAATTTTTAAGGGACTTTGAAAAAATTTCAACTGGAATTTTAGCCATTTTTTGACGTGAAATTGTAAACATGTGGACATGGATTTTGAAAATTCTAGAGAGAATTTTAAAAGCTTCAAGAGAATTTCAACAATTTTGAGAGGGATTTGAAAAGTTTCAATGGGAATGGGAAGAATTGGGACAAAAATTGGAAAACTTTTAAGGACTTTGAAAAAATTTCAACTGGAATTTTAGCCATTTTTTGACGTGAATTGTAAACATGTGGCCATGGATTTTGAAAATTCTAGAGAGAATTTTAAAAGCTTCAAGAGAATTTCAACAATTTTGAGAGGGATTTGAAAAGTTTCAATGGGAATGGGAAGAATTGGGACAAAAATTGGAAAATTTTTAAGGGACTTTGAAAAAATTTTAACTGGAATTTTAGCAATTTTTTTATGTGAAATTGTAAACATGTGGACATGGATTTTGAAAATTCTAGAGAGAATTTTAAAGCTTCAAGAGAATTTCAACAATTTTGAGAGGGATTTGAAAAGTTTCAATGGGAATGGGAAGAATTGGACAAAAATTGGAAAATTTTTAAGGGACTTTGAAAAAATTTCAACTGGAATTTTAGCCATTTTTTGACGTGAAATTGTAAACATGTGGCCATGGATTTTGAAAATTCTAGAGAGAATTTTAAAAGCTTCAAGAGAATTTCAACAATTTTGAGAGGGATTTGAAAAGTTTCAATGGGAATGGGAAGAATTGGGACAAAAATTGGAAAATTTTGAAGGGACTTTGAAAAAATTTCAACTGGAATTTTAGCCATTTTTTGACGTGAAATTGTAAACATGTGGACATGGATTTTGAAAATTCTAGAGAGAATTTTAAAAGCTTCAAGAGAATTTCAACAATTTTGAGAGGGATTTGAAAAGTTTCAATGGGAATGGGAAGAATTGGGACAAAAATTGGAAAACTTTTTAAGGGACTTTGAAAAAATTTCAACTGGAATTTTAGCCATTTTTTGACGTGAAATTTGTAAACATGTGGACATGGATTTTGAAAATTCTAGAGAGAATTTTAAAAGCTTCAAGAGAATTTCAACAATTTTGAGAGGGATTTGAAAAGTTTCAATGGGAATGGGAAGAATTGGGACAAAAATTGGAAAATTTTTAAGGGACTTTGAAAAAAATTTCAACTGGAATTTTAGCCATTTTTTGACGTGAAATTGTAAACATGTGGCCATGGATTTTGAAAATTCTAGAGAGAATTTTAAAAGCTTCAAGAGAATTTCAACAATTTTGAGAGGGATTTGAAAAGTTTCAATGGGAATGGGAAGAATTGGGACAAAAATTGGAAAATTTTTAAGGGACTTTGAAAAAATTTCAACTGGAATTTTAGCCATTTTTTGACGTGAAATGTAAACATGTGGCCATGGATTTTGAAAATTCTAGAGAGAATTTTAAAAGCTTCAAGAGAATTTCAACAATTTTGAGAGGGATTTGAAAAGTTTCAATGGGAATGGGAAGAATTGGGACAAAAATTGGAAAATTTTTAAGGGACTTTGAAAAAATTTCAACTGGAATTTTAGCCATTTTTGACGTGAAATTGTAAACATGTGGCCATGGATTTTGAAAATTCTAGAGAGAATTTTAAAAGCTTCAAGAGAATTTCAACAATTTTGAGAGGGATTTGAAAAGTTTCAATGGGAATGGGAAGAATTGGGACAAAAATTGGAAAATTTTTAAGGGACTTTGAAAAAATTTCAACTGGAATTTTAGCCATTTTTTGACGTGAAATTGTAAACATGTGGCCATGGATTTTGAAAATTCTAGAGAGAATTTTAAAAGTTTCAAGAGAATTTCAACAATTTTGAGAGGGATTTGAAAAGTTTCAATGGGAATGGGAAGAATTGGGACAAAAATTGGAAAATTTTAAGGGACTTTGAAAAAATTTCAACTGGAATTTTAGCCATTTTTTGACGTGAAATTGTAAACATGTGGCCATGGATTTTGAAAATTCTAGAGAGAATTTTAAAAGTTTCAAGAGAATTTCAACAATTTTGAGAGGGATTTGAAAAGTTTTCAATGGGAATGGGAAGAATTGGGACAAAAATTGGAAAACTTTTAAGGGACTTTGAAAAAATTTCAACTGGCATTTTAGCCATTTTTTGACGTGAAATTGTAACATGTGGACATGGATTTTGAAAATCCTAGAGAGAATTTTAAAAGCTTCAACAGAATTTCAACAATTTTGAGAGGGATTTGAAAAGTTTCAATGGGAATGGGAAGAATTGGGACAAAAATTGGAAAATTTTTAAGGGACTTTGAAAAAATTTCAACTGGAATTTTAGCCATTTTTTGACGTGAAATTGTAAACATGTGGACATGGATTTTGAAAATTGTAGAGAGAATTTTAAAATCTTCAACAGAATTTCAACAATTTTGAGAGGGATTTGAAAAGTTTCAATGGGAATGGGAAGAATTGGGACAAAAATTGGAAAACTTTTAAGGGACTTTGAAAAAATTTCAACTGGAATTTTAGCCATTTTTTGACGTGAAATTGTAAACATGTGGACATGGATTTTGAAAATTCTAGAGAGAATTTTAAAAGCTTCAACAGATTTCAACAATTTGAGAGGGATTTGAAAAGTTTCAATGGGAATGGGAAGAATTGGGACAAAAATTGGAAAATTTTTAAGGGACTTTGAAAAATTTCAACTGGAATTTTAGCCATTTTTGACGTGAAATTGTAAACATGTGGCCATGGATTTTGAAAATTCTAGAGAGAATTTTAAAAGCTTCAAGAGAATTTCAACAATTTTGAGAGGGATTTGAAAAGTTTCAATGGGAATGGGAAGAATTGGGACAAAATTGGAAAACTTTTAAGGGACTTTGAAAAAATTTCAACTGGAATTTTAGCCATTTTTTGACGTGAAATTGTAAACATGTG